>NW_017893530.1:59849-60539 GCF_001540865.1 Ananas comosus
ATTAATTAGATAATCCATATTATTAATTTATTATTTATAATTAATTATTAATAATAATTATTATTTATAATTAATTATTAATAATTAATTTCTTATTTATTTTTAAGTAATATTTTTATTACTATTAATTACATAATATAATTTTAATTTCAAATTATAACTCTTATTCCTCTTGTTCCAATCTAACCATCCAAACACTATTTGTCTTATTCCTAGGAACAACCTAATTTTCATCCAAACGCAAAATTGGTCTAGTTCCTGCTTATACCTGAACTTGTACCTATCCCTAGAACTAGCAGTTCTTACTTATACCCGAACCAAACGCAGCCGTAAGTTTCTAAAGTCATGGCCTTCATATAAATCTATTCCTCTAACTTGTATACCAATTTTTATTTGGTTTGCAAAGTCTAAAGCAGGCATTAAATAGTCTGGACTAACGTAAAATATTCCGCCATTAAAATTCATATCAATCTCTGTACATCCTAAGGATGCGTCAATTATATTTTTGTGTCTGTTGTCATAAGGCATCAATAGAACCTTAGATCCTAATTTTTTACGCACTAGGCCTTTAATGCCTATTACAATTAATCCTAAATGCATGAGTGCAATGTTTTCTTTTTTAATTTGTTTTCTTACTTTGTCATCTGCAAAGGTTATCTCCGTGACGCTCGTCGGTCTCGGCCAATCCTT
>NW_017893531.1:0-20495 GCF_001540865.1 Ananas comosus
AAAGAGAGATAAGAAATCCAAAGGTTCCAATAAATCATTCATCTAATCCAAACCCTAAGTTGAATTAAGAACATGAAGGCAAAGCTTACCTCTAGCTTCTCCGTTTCTTGCCTAGAGAGGAAAATATGAAGCCTCCTTTGCTCCTTATCTTCTTCTTCACTTCTTCTCCTTCTTTCTTCTTTCTTGTTTCTCTTCTTCTCCTTTTGTCTTCCAATGAGAGAGTAGGGAGAGAAAGAGTGTGAAGGGTGAGAAATGAAGAAATATTCTCATTTGCCCTGCAACACATAGCACTTGGTTTTGTAAATTGCAGCTAAACCCCCAACTTTCACATTCACACAGCCTGTGCTCGGGCATTTTCGAGGCAGAACCCTGCTCCTGACAGGGACCGGTCCCGAAGGTCCACCCTGCGTCAGCCGAGCTGCCGCGCAATCATCGCCCTCCCTGGGACCCGGTCTCTGGGGGACCCGGTCCTAGACACGAGACCGGTTCCCAGAGCGTCCTTCCAGACTTAGCCGATTTTTCGCTGTCTCTATCTGCACCCTTCGGACCGGCTCCTCCCACTAGGGACCGTCCCCCGAGAGCTGAAAACACTGCAGTTTGCAGAATGATCTTTAGCTCCGAAAAACCCCTAATCGCTTTTAATCATTTTAAACACCTTCGACTTTCCGAAGTACCAATCCTCGCACTTTGTCAATTTGACTAAAGTCGATATGGATTTTCCGAATTTCGTTATATTACAGTCGGTGGAGCTCCCAGCATTCCCACTCTATGGAATGAGTCCATCGCTTCCCGACCTGTAGGTGCCCGATACCCCGCACGACAAAGAAGTCCGCGTAGGCCAGGTCCGAGTGTCGCTTGTACGGAGCGACCGCACGCAAGCATGTCGAATGAGCACAAATGGCAAGCAACGCAACAATCGTCTCAAGTACCCAATCATCATGTCTCTAACATGTATAGCCACGACATCTCAATGACTAACTCAGGCACAATGATACTCCATCATTCACTAGGTCTAGTGCCCCTAGACACTAGACATTCATGTACAAACATGTTCCAATTCTGTCAATGGCCCTATCCACTAGGTTCACACACAACCCGAGCTCAATGCCGCTTTATGACATTAGCTCACAATCTCATATGTCAATCTTGTCATATGCCTCTTTATGGCTCACTAAGATCCTTTAAGTCTCAAGTAGGAATAGTTTAAAATGCATGAAGGTAATGCTCATTTTCACAATAGGAAATATGATTCCAAGTCTCAATAGGATGCCAATCATGTACAAGTCCCACAAGGTAGCCCTCTACTATATAGGGGCCCGAAATTTCTTACACATAATATAGGCATGTTAAGCATCCTAAAATTCACGATAAATACATTTATCATGGAAATGCATGAATTTTTACTCTACAAGCATAAAATATAGGATATGAGAATTTTTCATATGCCAGGCTAGGTCAAACCCACCGAACCGTTGCGGCGTCCTTCGTTTCGCCGAACGGAGTTGTTCACGAGTCTTAAAATACTCTAAAAGTAATGAGCAAAGAGATACACAAGCGTTACGAGCAACTCTAGGCTCAAACATTAACAATCACCAGAAAAGGGCAAAAACTCACCTAGGAAGTAGAAAATCTCTCTCAAATTCCAAAAGAGAGCTAGAATCCTTCCAATCCAACCCAAAGGAAGATTTTAAACCAAGTAATTGAGCCTCAAAAGCCCTAGATCAAAAAGCTCCAAAATCAACCCTAAAACCCATTCTAGGATTTCATCTCCTAAAAACCAACAAATCGAAGTCTAGAGGAAGGAGATGAGCAACTAACCTCCTTAGAAGCTCCAATCCAAGCTCCAAGGGTGAAGATCTCCTCTCTTGCAAGTTCCAAGTCCAAGCCTTCAAGCACCAACAAGGTGGGAAGAGAAAAAGAGGCAAAGAAATGCTCCAAGTCCAAGCTAGATCCTCCTCCTCTTCTTCTCCTTCTTCTTCTTCTCCTTCTTCTCTCTCTAACAAAGGTGTGGAGAGGGTGTGAGGAGAGAAATGAGGAGAAGGGAGAGTGGAGTGGCCATATAGGCCATCTAGTGTAACAAAATCCAGAAAAACCCCTCAACTTTGCATCCTGTGCAAAGCCCGGTCTGGGCAGATTTCGGGCTGAGGGACCAATCTCCCCGACATGGGACCGGTCTCTCGGCCTGCCCCCAGAAAATCCACGTTCAGGAACCGGTCTCTCCCCACTCGGGACCGGTCTCTCCTCGCGTGGACGCGCTCGGGGGCCGGTCTCGCCCACCAAGGACCGGTTGCCCCAAGGCTGCCGCAACACTGCACACTGGGGGACCGGTCTCTCCTATCAAGGACCGGTCCCCGAGAGTAAAAACTCTCAAGACTCGGCCAGAACTCAGGTTTTCGAACTTATTAGGTCGGAAAACATTCTACGACCCTCCACCAAGTGTGGAAAAGCTCGAAACACATCCAATCACTCGAACCTCGCAATTTGCAAAGGTCCAGTGTGTTACAATACCAACTTCAACCACACTTTAAGCATATAAAATGAGCTATACCAATATCAACACATTTCAATGTGAATAAATTTAGATAATACTATAAAAAATCAATGTAGAAAGATCTGAAATATCAAATATACATAAGAATCTCAAAAATGATAAAAAACATCATTAAGTCCCCTCCATCCCCCTCCTATGCTCTCGCCCTCGTCCCCTGCCACGTCCACGTCCGCGTCCACGGCCGCGTCCTCGACTCCGTCCTCGAATATGTATGTCATGCTCTATCTCAGGCTGCACGGGCTAAATGACATGCATCTGATCAATATGCTCGATTGCGATGCCCTCGATAATCGGCTCCATCCCTTGCTCAACAACTAATGGTGGTATCCCTTCCTGCATCTCAATATGACCCTGTCGTCGTCGCCTACGTCGATATACAACATCATCGCGACGAACCTGCAACGTGGATGGAACGTCAGAAAGATGGATAGACGTGAATGAATATCAAAATATAATACCTCTGACGTAGATGGAATATCAATGGAGGGATGGATGCCAAAGGGACATCAGAAGTCGAAGGGACATCAGATGGATGAATTGGGATGTATGTCGATGGAAAATCATACGCAGGCATCGAGGTGGAGGGAATATCACCGAAATCATATGCAAGCGAGGAGGTGGAGGGAATATCACCGAAATCATATGCAGGTGTGGAGGTGGAGGGAATATCATCGTAAGCACCAAAAGTCAGAGAAGAAACATCCGAATGCCCTGTCACGGGTAATGTCGGAAGGCTCTCTAACACACTCTCGAGATCCACCTCACATGTGCTAGAGCATCCATCAATCTAGTGGGCTCCGGAGGATCATCCATCAAATGACCGATACTGCTAACAGCATGCCGCATAGCATACACCTGTATAAACATACATGATTATATATAATGAATATCCTTATATTAAAATAAACTATAAAATAAAAATAATCTTACCAATCGTCGCTCGACATTCCCACGCGGTAGAAAAGTAAGTGGAGGCCGCTGTACAGGACGAGAAATCTACCTCCGTGTAATTCCCCAATACCACTGCATGTATACAGAGCTAGCTCGTATCGGATCTGGATCGACGAAAGGAGTCTGCTCCGCAATATGCTCCAGACAATCTGGCCAACGCTGAATATATAGAGGATGAAATGCTGCCAAGTCCTCGCCTGATTTACCTTGCGAGGTGATCCTCTGTATAGCTTCTACGGCCTCCGGTATATGCTGCAGCAATCCAAACTGACGCAGAACTCTATCAGGTAAATGTAGCTCGACAATATGAAAACATATCAAACTAGTTCTCGAACGCCAGATTGTAGAGCCCTCAAGACAAAATGCAGGAAGACCAATCAAAACATCCTCCGTATAGGGCATCCATGTAACCTGTACAAGTGTATTAAAAAAAATGAATGTAAAATTTTAGAATGTATATGCGTGTATTTAATTCATGAAATCTATACGTACTTGTGACTCTCTATACTGATCTAGCTTATCGCGATAAAACTCAATGTCAATCGCCTTGACATTTCCACGAAATCGCAATCCCATGTTCCACCTGCAGAAGTGATTAATAGTATATTAAATTATTTTATAATATATCAATACAATATTAATATTTATTATTTTATTATATTATATTTTAAATAAATAGCATATCGACAACCCAATGGACAATCATGGAGATCCGGTGGAGCTGCAACTCGATCGGGACGTCCAATATGTATATGGTCCCATGCCCATATCTAATAACAAAAAAAGTTAACTATAAAATTAGTAAAAGAAACTAAGTTATAAGTTATAAGTTATTAGTAAAAAGAACTAAGTTATAGTGATTTTACCTGCAGTAGTGTACCAAAGGCACAACACTCGGCCTTTCCCTTCATAGAGGCATTCTCTAATGCCCGATAGAGATGGGCTAAGGTAGCTGCGCCCCAAGCTAGGCCTCTGCAGAAGTCAAAATCCTCAAGTAGCGGTAGCCACTTGAGGTGAACGCGATATCCAGTAGGGTTAGGAAACAAACTGCATCCAATTTGAAATAAAATGTATACTCGTGCAGATGCTGCAACCATGGCCGCCGGAGCATCCAAAGGAATATGCCAGAAATGCTGAAACAGCCACTCCAAGCGGATCTGGTCGGCGATGACATTGTTTGGCTGTATCCTAAGAAGGAGCTCACATGTATGCAACAAATCAAATGAAACACGTCCTATAACAGGCTCCCCGGAGACTCGTAGTCCAGCTATAATGGCCACGTCACGTAGCATAACTGTCATCTCTCCGTGATGTAGATGGAATGTCTGCGTCTCGCGCCTCCATCGCTCTATCAACGCCCCTAATAGAGCTTGATCTAGCTGTACTCGTCTGAGGCGGGAGACGCAGAAAAAGCCAGCATGTCGTAAGTGCTCTATCACTCCCGGATGCTTGACTGTCCATGTGTTTAGTTTACGGCCATGCTCCGTAAACTGAACTGGCGCGTACCACTGTAAAGTTTATTCACTTTTTAGCAAATTCTCCTTTTAAGTATTTAAATTACAAACTTTTTTGTAAATGCATAACTTAACATACCTCTGATTGCACGTAACTCGACCGATGCCTATCCTGGTCTGATAGAACTGATAGATCAACTGGCCCGGGATCCTCGTGATAGTCCATCTGCAAAATAAAATATACAAATTAGTGACTATTAATTGAACGTTAAAAGATAAATCTAGAAATAAAAATACTGTAGATAGTCAAACATAAGTCAGCAACCTAAAGCTGTCTACGGCCTTCATTTGTTCTATTTTGATTATTTGGACATGAAGTCCTATAATGTCCCTGTTGTTTACAAATAGTGCACATAGTTCTTCGCATTCCTTCTCTCTCGTCCATGGCATTTCGAATACGAGTTGATCTCGGACGGCCTTTCTTTCTCCTTATAGGTAGTGGTGCCAGCGGTGGTCCTTGAGGGCGTGGCCAGCTTCTTTTGTCTGGGACAGGGTGAAATTGCGGGAAGTAAGCACGACGGTAATTTTCACATGTATACCATTCAGAACACAGACTGTGGTAGTCAATGTTCATTTGACCATTACAGCATATAGCTAGAAGATGTGAGCATGGCAACCTAGTGAGCTCAAACTCATGGCATGAACAAGTCGAGCTTCTCCCGTCAAGAACCACCTCAAATTGTCCATTTTGGGTAGTAATTTGAAACTCGTTTACTCTGAAACGATCCACACGGTGTCCTCTTGTGATTATCATACAACTTTTAATTAACGCCTCCTGTTCTGGAGCCAATACTGTAGAGTATGTCTCACCTTTATCACGGCGCTTAACAAAATAATTGTTCAACTTACAAAATGTAGCGGCCATGTAACACACTGGACCTGTGCAAATTGCGAGGTTGGAGTGCTTGAATTGGATTCCGAGCTTTTCCACACATGGCAGAGGGTCGTAGATGGTATTCCGACCTAAAAGTTTGAAATTCTGGATTTTGGCTAAGTCCTGAGAGTTTTTACTCTCGGGGACCAGTCGCTGGTGGGAGAGACCGATCCCCCCGGAACAGTGTTGCGGCAGACTTGAGGCAACCGATCCCTGGCAGTGAGAGACCGGTTTCCGAGAGCAGGTTTTTGCGGGAGGGTCCTGAGGGACCGGTCCCAGCTAGGAGAGACCGGTCCCTCTGGGCGAAAACTGCCCAGACCCGGGCAGTGCACTATTTTGATTCTTGAGGGGCCTAAGTGGATTTTGTTACATTAGAGGGCTTTTAGGCCATTTTCTCTCTCTCTTTCCCTCACTTCTTACTCTCTCACACTCTCTAGAAAGAGAAGAAAAAGGGAGAAGAGGAAGAAAAGGAGAAGAGATGAGGAGAAGGAGAGCAAGGCTAGAGGTTGGAGGCACCTTCCTCTCCCTTATTTCTCCCATTGGAGACTTGGAGCTTGGACTTGGCAGCCTTCTGTGAGGATCAATTCTTCCCCCCCCCCCATCGTTGAGGTATCTTTGAGCTTCCGGTTTAGAGCATATCTTGAGGATAATGACTAGCTTCCTTCTCTAGATCTTAATTTTGGATCTTTACCACTAGATGAAACCCTAGATTTGGATTTATTGTACTTTTGAGGATTTTGTTTTTGAGGGCTTTGGACCCATTGACTTGGTTTAGAACCTTTCTCCTAGGATTGTTGGAAGGGTTCTTGTCACGCCCCGAGACCGGATGCTGCAATTAGGCCTCGGACCCGAGCACGCAACACAGACGCCGAACGGACAGAGTTTCCCCTATCCGCCCAAGGCTCATCACAGTTACATTTTTCGTTAATTAGGAAAAGCACTTAGCGGAACATACACAACCGGCCTTACACCGAGGTAAGCATAGCCATGTAGTGACAAGAACGATAAAACTACATTCACATAAGTCTATGATTCATTTTTGATCATCATACCATTTCGCAGTCCATTTACATTCATGATTCTTATACATTCACATTGCATCATTTATTCTACATCACATTACCTCAAAATACGGCTTTACATCTTTACTTTATCACAGTCCATCCAATACAAAAGGATGATCATAGGGTACTTACTACAAAATGAAACCCACACTTTGGTCGGCTCTGACTAAGGCGCCGTAACCTTCCCTTGGTCGCTCGCCGGCCTCGCGTCGGCCCGTTCTGTGAATAAGTGGGGTAAGACTACAACCAAAAGTTTCCCAGTGGAGTTCCGGCCTTCAACATCACGACTTTCTCCCACTAGGAGTAACTCAGGCATACCATAGAAAGACATAGCGCATTAGTACACCCATCCTATACATGATTGCTTAATATGCTGAACAATAAAGCAAGGAGATGCTCAACATTAAACTAAATACAGATTATGCAAATTCTTTTGTTCTTTTCACTTTTACTCTCTGTTCTTCTGTTTTTGTTCTTTGCACTTTGTTCTTTGCTCTTTGTTCTTTAATTTCAAGGCATAACCGAGGGTTTCGCCATATTAACTTGCCTTCACAATTAAGTCCATCATCGCAAAGGAACTCACCGCTACGGACCATCCTTCGTTTTTACTCCAATCCCGCTGATGCATAACTCCGGGCGCTCGTCCGGAGGGGGGAGCGGAACCGCCTCGAGCACGAACTGAGGCAATATCGATCATACTCCTGTAACTCAACAGGATTTATAAGTTCATCTTGACTTTACCACTAGCTCTACGGTGTTCTTTCATCACTTTGTTGCAAACTCATGCGAACACATATCGTTTACCAAATTCTTTATTTTTGGGCGGTACCTCTGAGCACTTCAGTGTTCTTTACCGTCCCACAGTTACTTAGACTTTACGCATGTGTCATTTAATCTATTTCTTTATATTACATTGGTCTTTACCTCACCACTATCTCTAGTGTCATTTCACGGTAACTTTTATCGGAATGCCACTCGATCTATGTCATTGTGTCACTCATTCTTTTGCTCACTTTGGGTGCTCACTTTTCTCTCAGCAATACACATAGGGTTATTCGACGTTTACATATTCTCATTCATCATATTATGCAAGTTGTACTACACATCATGCATCAATGTACATTTTTTCATCATTTACTTTACCTTAAAATGCATGCAACAATATATATACATTGCTCAAATGAATTGACCACATAGGCATAGAGAGAAGTTCAATGAGTTGAGAAGCACACCACCTGGTAGGTCTCTTAGGTGCTCCGACGATTTCTTGGGATTTTTAGACACCCGTTCCACTAGTTGCGGCATAACGAAGCAAATTAGGCTTATATTGGCCATAACTTTACATACTTTTCGCAATTGCTATTCCGAGCGCCCAACGCGCGGAATTACCCCCAATTAGTTTTCTAGAGGGTCAATTGCACTTAGAAATTCCCTATGAGGCCAAAAGCCCTAATTTGGTGCCCTACTCAATACATATATCAAACCTAGGGTTTGATTCTCAAAGAGAAGCAAAATAGTTTCATTTACTCTAAAAGTCCATTAGAAACCATCTTTAGACAATCAAAAGCCTATTAGTTCCCATGAGAGGTGATGAAGCTTCAGCCTCAAGCTTCACCATTTCTATGGTCTGATCTCAAAAGGAAGCAAAAAGACAAGCTTGTAAATACTCAAATGGTCCATAAAACCCCATTTAAGCTTAATCAAACCCTAAATTAGGTTCTAACCATAATTAGGTTTCAAAAGCTTACTTGTAAGCTCTCCTTTTCCAAGTAGAGGATGAGGGAGAGGGAGTTTTTTCACTTCCTCTTCTTCTTCTCCTTTTTCTCTCCTTTTTCCCTCTTTCCTTGTCTTCTTCTTTCTCCTTCTTGTCTTCTTAGAGAAGAGAGGGAGAAGGGATGAGTTTGGGGTGTGAGGGAGTAGATGAGAGGGGAGAGGCTCTCTCAGCCCGTAAAACATGACCCACATCATGCATTTTCGGCAGATACAGTCCTCAGGCTTTTATCTCCATTACCGCCCGACACTGCGGCAGTTCGCGCAGCCGGGGACCGGTCCTTCCTTCAGGGACCGGTTCCCGAAGGTCTCCCCACGCAAGCCAGAGCTGCTCCGGCGCAGGGCAACCGGTCTCGTCTTTGGGGGGACCTGTCTCTCGGGGGACGGGTTCTCATGGGCAGGGACCGGTTCCCGAAGAGCTGGTTTCTCAGGACTTAGCCGATTTTTCGGGCGTGTCTCAATTCATACGCGTCGGGACCGGTCTCTCCCACCAGGGGACGGTCCCCGAGAGCTCAAAATGCTGAGTGCATTATTTTGATCTCTATAGCTCTCGAAAACCTCCCGTAACTCGCTTTAATCATTTCAACACCTTCGGACTTTCCGAAGTGTTCGTCCTCGCACTTTGGTTCAATTTGACTAAAAGTTCGAAATCTTATTTTCCAATTTTCGGATATACAGTTCGTTGCTCGTATTTGGAAGCTTGGAGAAGAGATTTCTACACAAGAGGTGATTAAGCCCTTTACGCCTTAGATGATTAAAAATTGAGCTTTTCGATGTTTGTTTCGTTTGTGGTAACTCTTGTTCGCTACATCTTTTGGGTGGCTTTAGGAGACTAGGTGGACATCGTTCGACTGAAACGAAGAGTTCGTCTTTCGGTGGGTTTGACTTCATAAAAACCGGGCAAAATGACTCTATGCTTCCTTACTTATCGTAAAAGTCTTTTTTGAATGCAAATCTATGCTAGATAGATTTATGTGAATTAGAACACTTAAAATGCATATGCTATGATAAGATTAAATTCATCTTATGATGTAGAGCATACTGGGTAATTTCATGCAGGTTAGAAGTGTTCGAGAGATTAGAATAGGAATCATGTCTCTATTTTAAGTTAACTCATAATTGTGTAATGTAAACCTACATTATGATTGGACTTAATAATAAAGTGTCATAAAGGGGCCACTTGACTTAGTAACTATGAAACTGCTATAATGGAGACATAGTGAGTAGTCCAGTTGATATTCTATTACTTCCATGTTTTAGACACTGATTGACTTAGAGATAGGCATTGAGATATGTGACCATGAATTCATGTGTTAGATCATGAGGACTTGGTACTTGAGACGGATCTATGTTACTTGCCATGTGCTCATTCGACATCTGTGGAGGGTCGCGTCCTTACAAGCCCACTCCGGAGATAGCCATCTGCGATACATATTCGCGTGCGGGATTGGGCCGAAGTAGATTGTCGTGGGGCGTAGGCTCATCGTAGATGGGGGATGTTTGACTACCCGGGGCCATTAGGTTTTGGCACGGGCCCAGAAGCCTACGGGTAGCTCAGTTGCCAGACAGCCTTCAGACGGGTCTCTTCAGATTTGATTTTGAGCATTCATCATGACATGTGGGACATTGATTAGAATAGTAAACTGACATGGTTACTATTACCATTGTGGGACTTTTATAATGTGCATATTCGCTCGTATTCTGGTAAATAGTTCTTACTTATGCTAAAATCGATGCTAAGTAGAGATATCTTTGGGAGCAAGTATTCATGTTCATTACCTATTGTACATATCGCTCTTCCCTACTTGTTTACGACCCCCCCTTTTTGTAGCTTCTCGGCTTAGTGGGCACATTCACTGAAGTCAGTAATTGCCACTGGGACTATTTATTTAATAGTTCTCACGCGCCCTTTCTTTCTTATGTTCCTTTTCAGAGCCTTCGCAGCCGACGGAGCCACGGGGATCGTGCAAGGGTGTTGCCTAACTTGATGATACGAGCTCGCTTTTGCTCCTAGGTGTTACTCTCTTTTTTTTGTGAGAAGAGTTTTGACCATGTATAGAGAGACCACCATGTACCTTGTTTAGCTCCATGTTTTGGGACTCCTTTTGATTCACTTTATGTTTTTACATAGTGGATTTTAGCCTTTATGTTCAATTTCCCTTATTGTAGCTTATAGATATACTTTGCTCTGGATACTTCTAGAATTCTCTTTTGTTGCTTTATTTATCGCTTCGTTATGTTTCTTTTATCATTTTTCTTGACGCCTTGTATGTTTTAGACATACGGGAGGTCTGGGCCACGCGTCGGCGGGCTTCCGATGGGGCCCCGGGGCGTGACAGATTAGTTAGGGTACCAGAAGCCTAGGGTTGAGTCTTTAGTGGACATTTAGCAAACCTTTAGCCGGTTGGGACTATAGAAAATAGGCCGTGAGAACGAGGTCTATTTGACTTGTGAGTGAAAAGATCATGATTGTACCTTGATTAACTCTAAAAAGTAGAGTTTGAATCGAGTGTATCGGCTTCTAACTTCGCGGAGGGTTACGTTGGCGGCCGACAACGTAACATCGGAGTTAGTGTGAAGCACACTTCTTACTTTTGTATGATTTGGGGTATTATCTGCCTTGAGCGGGATACGATAGCGTGGGTACTAACTTACGCTTTTGTGATGTTATAGTGACGATACAAGACCGTCCCATCTGCCGGGGCGGATATTGGTAACTTGGAAGGTCGAGACCTGCCCCGCTACCTCCCGATCCCGGCGAGGGTCCCGAGAGTTAAGGGCCAGCATGCGGCCCTCACCGACTTAGTCACTTTAGCAGGCGGAAGCGGCCTGACAGCAGACTGGAGGCGGCGCGCCGACAGGAGTCGGGATGAAGTGCCTGGAGGATTCTGCTACAGCAGGGCGCAGCTTCTAGGGGAGATTCAGGCCCTTACACCGCGAGCACCAGCGTGGACGTCGCCCAGAGCGCCGTCGCCCCCCCAGTTTCTTCTCGAGCAGCGCTCGACCGGCGCGCCTCAGTGAGGGGCTATCGCGCATGTCACCGCCCGCGGTACCAGCGAAGCATATCCTGGTTACGTGCAACAAGACCCGCGCATACATGCTTACCAATATATACAGGCGTCTACAACAGAAACAGGTCAGAAGGAGAGTAATATAGCACAAATCCTATCCTGAATACAGACAATAGTATAATGCCTAGATTACTATCAAAGATTAGAACAAGGGAGTCAAACAAAATCCAAAATCTCAACAAACCAAGAAGGTATCCCAACCGTAAACATCTGCCGAACAGTAAACTATATGATCACGGGTCTACAAAAAGTAGGTACAATGGTGTCACTCTATAACACTGGACATCACCTCGCAGTAGCCTGCAGTAGCAAGGTGGATCAACTAGCATGCCCCTAGCAATGTCTAGCTAGACGCGACTCCCTGGCCCACGATCCCTAGCCTCTCCTGTACGATGGTCTGTAAAAACAACAATAAAAGGGCGTGACGACACTATAACAATAGTTACCCAGAGGGTAACCGCCAGCCTCGGCGGGAATTACACACTTAGCTCATGACTTACTAAATGAAAGTAAAAAGGCAATAACTGCATATATGCTCATAGTATGCACATGTCATAACACGTGATGGAGCAGTGTAATCAAAATCTCTGCAGTAATGAATACTAACGATGAACACTATGCATGAATATGTAAATACCTACTGTAGACAGGAAGCATTTCATTCTGTCACAAGGTCATATTAGATTTTCCTTTCTTCATTTATCAGACCTACCCAGTAGTCCCGCTTTGCGCCCCGCGCCTAATGGGCCCCTTTGGAGTATACACTCCCCACGGCAATCACTTCCGCACCTAATCCCACACTTCGCGAGCAACTGTCGCGTAGGCCAACTTCGGAGTGCCTGGCGCTTGCAGCAGCGACCCTTCACAAGCCGTGTGCGAATGAGCACAATGGCAAGCAAGCGTATCCCTGTCCACATGTTCTCAATTATCCCAATATTTCATTTGCCATGTTCCTTCCCTCATCTCTGACGGAACTTTCATACATAAATAGTAATAAAAACTAGCTATCACTAGGGTTTGTAAACATGTAAAAGTAACTGCTAACACATAGGCATTATTAATCTGTCCTCAACATTATGGCACTGCCAACACTTATCATAAGCCATGTCATAGTTTCTCTACTTTACCGATTCAGAGAGACATGTCATTGTTTCTCTACCTTATAAGTGCATCCTACACTTGTTTCATACAGTCACTTCTTACCAGCATATTAGACATGATCCATAAATACTTTTATGCATCGTAGTCTCTCTACTTTCATCTTTACTTCATAAGAGGTTACAATGTCCAAACAATACTCCAAATATCGTTTGGCAAAATGCCAAATGCATTATTCAATCACGATAGTCGCAACAAAGCGCATCTTACAAAACCCAAATTTTCTATAGTACATATAGAACATAGGGAGTTCACTTGCTCTTGGTTAGGAAACCCCCATCAGTACAGTTCAAAAAACAGTTCCAACCGAAGCTCCAATCAGCTCAAACAGTCTTGGATCTGCTGAAAAAACAAAGCATCAAAATCGCGTCGAACGGATTATTTAATATCAATTTTGACTCCAATTTACACGTCAGTACAATGTTGATAACTTTAATTCGCTGCTTCGAGCTAGCTCAATACTTCAAGTTGAGTCTTCAGAGCTTTCACCAATCAGCTGAAGTTACTCCAAGAGTCGATGTAGCACTCTTGCTGCCGAACCAAATGCACAAAAAGACATCAAGATCGTCAAGTTACTTAATAGGATGCTTAGGTCGGATGCTTGCAATTCTCAGTTTCCTCATAGAAATTTTAGCTTACCCTAGTTGGGAACAGCCTTCCCAAACCTAGTCCCCCCTGGTCACCACAATGCCCAAGTGGTCAAGAACCTGCTGCGAAGAAACAAGTTCAAACTGCATCATTCAACTCCCAATAATCCGCGTATAGCTTCGAATTAGAGTCATACTTCACTAATTATCCATTTTAAGCTTTAAAGCAATTTAACCCTAGTCTAAGATGGTTAATTCACAGCCAATTAACTTAGCTCTAGCTGCTGAAATCTCTGTCTAACACAGCTGGAAGTAAAAACCTGAAATCAATACTTAAATCGACCAATATAACGTCGATAAGGAAGAAATTGAGCCGATTACCTTCTCAGGCTTCCAACCAGCAAACTACTGGTTCAGGGCTGCGAAAAGCCTTCCAAAACACTCTCTCACACGTCCATGAAGGCTCAACGACACCTGCAAACGGCGAAGAACGAGAGAGGCGACGAAAATAAGCGAAATCGCCAATTTCTTCGTAGAGAGAGAAAAACCCTAGTAAGAGAGAGAAAGGATGGTGGAAGAACACCCCTCTGAGCTCCAGCAACCCTTACTGAGCTCCTGTGGTCGTGCTGGGCTTAAGGGATAAGAACAGGAAGCAAAAAGACCAAAAGAACCTTGCTGCCACGCACCTGCTGCAGCTGCTGCTTGCTGTACCGGTACAGCATAATGCCTGTACCGGTACACAGTGCAAAATTCAGAGATAATGCTACAACAATGCACTTTCTTTCTTCTAGCTATCCAATCATCCTCTAATTTGTCCAAAAACTTGTCCAAGTCTTTTAGAACATGTAGGATAGATCCACATATCCCTCCTCACACTCGAACTTCGCAATTTGCAAAAGTTCGGAGTATTACATTCACCCCTCCTAAAAAGAAGTTTCGTCCGCGAAACTTGTAAACACTTACCTCACGATTCCATCGAGAACAGATAGGGATAATGCTCTTGCATTGCACTCTCCAGTTCCCAAGTGGCTTCTCGTTCATCGTGATTGCTCCAAAAGATCTTCACATACGGTATCTCGCAGTTTCGAAGCTGTTTTACTTCTCGAGCTAGTATCCTCACTGGATGCTCTTCGAAGCTCAAATCTTCTTGTAAATCCACTGTAGTACTCTCAAATATGTGAGTTGGATCAAAAACATACTTTTGAAGTGTAGATACATGAAACACATTATGCACTCCTGACAGGTTCGGCGGTAAAGCAAGCCGATACGCTACGGGGCCTATCTGTTCCAACACCTCGTAGGGCCCAATAAATCGAGGACTTAATTTCCCTCGAATACCAAATCTCTTAACTCCTTTCACCGGTGAAACCTTTAGGAATACATGATCGCCAACTTGAAATTCCAATTCTCGCCGACGTTTATCCGCATAGCTTCTTTGTCGACTTTGAGCTGTCAGTAGACGTTCTCGTGCAAGTCGAACTTTAGCTTCGGCCTCCTGTAACACATCTGGACCCAACACTACTTTCTCCCCCACTTTACTCTAATGAAGTGGTGATCTGCACTTTCTATTATAAAGGGCTTCAAAAGGTGCCATCTGAATGCTTGCTTGATAATTATTGTTATAAGCAAATTCCGCCATCGGTAGGAACTGTGGCCAACTGCTCTGGTAATCAATCACACAGGCCCGTAACATATCCTCAAGGGTCTGGATGGTTCGCTCAGACTGTCCATCACTCTGGGGGTGGAAAGCAGTACTGAAATCTAATCGAGTACCCAAAGCCTCTTGTAGACTCCTCAAAAAATGTGAAACAAATCGGGTGTCTCGATCAGAAACAATAGAGGCTGGTACTCCATGTAATCGCACAATTTCATCTAGGTATACTTGTGCGAGTCTTTCCCCTGACCAAACTGTATGAATTGGAATAAAGTGGGCAGATTTTGTCAATCTATCCACAATTACCTAAATGGCATCGTGACCTGTTTGTGAGTGAGGTAATCCAATAATAAAATCCATAGTGATCCGCTCCCACTTCCACACTGGTATGGGTAAGCTTTGAAGTTTTCCTGTAGGAAGTCGATGTTCAGCCTTAACCTGCTGACAGGTTAAGCATCTGGACACAAAATCTGCAACTTCCTTTTTCATTCCAGGCCACCAGTAAGTCAGCTTCAAATCTTTATACATTTTCGTACTCCCAGGGTGTAAAGCATACGGTGCCCGATGTGCTTCTGTTAAAATCTCTTCTTTAATATCTGGATTGGCAGGCACACAAATTCTATCACCGAATTTTAACAATCCCTGATCATCCACTCGAAAATCGCTAACAGGATCAGCAATGATCTTTGCTCGAATCTTTTGCAGGAATTCGTCCTGAGTTTGCTTTTCTTTAATTCGATCGATCATGGTAGGTTGCACTACCAATGACATAAGTCTCCAAGGCGTATCAGGAGTTACTACTTCCAAATTCAATTGCTCCATTTCCTTTACCAACAGGGGTTGTATAGTTATCGACATCGCCAAATTTTCTGTCGATTTTCGGCTTAAAGCATCTGCTACAACATTAGCTTTTCCTGGGTGATAAAGAATAGTCAAATCATAATCCTTGAGCAACTCCAACCATCTACGTTGTCTCAAGTTTAATTCCTTCTGAGTAAACAGATACTTTAAGCTTTTATGATCGGTGTAAACTTCACAACGCTCGCCGTAGAGGTAGTGGCGCCAAAGCTTCAAAGCAAAAACTACAGCAGCCAACTCTAGATCATATGTAGGGTAGTTCTTTTCATACTTCTTTAATTGGCGAGATGCATAAGCAATTACTCTGCCATTTTGCATTAGAACACACCCTAATCCATTCAGCGACGCATCGCTGTAAATCACATAATCTACCCCAGTAACAGGTAGTGCTAGAATCGGGGCGGTGGTCAATCGTTCCTTTAGCTCTTGAAAGCTTCTTTCGCAGGTTTCATTCCACAGGAATTTAGCTCCTTTATGTGTCAGTCGGGTGAGCGGGGTAGACATCTTTGCAAATCCTTCTACAAACCTTCGATAGTATCCTGCCAATCCAAAGAAACTCCGAATTTCTGTGACACTGGTCGGCCTAGGCCAATCTTGAATCGCTTCAATCTTCTTTGGATCCACAGCTATCCCAACCTCTGAAATGACATGACCCAGAAATGCTACTTCTCGAAGCCAAAATTCGCATTTCTTTAGTTTTGCAAATAATTTCTTTTTTCGAAGGACTTGTAACACCACTCTTAAATGGTTTTCATGCTCCTCATCACTTCGAGAATATATCAAGATATCGTCAATGAACACGACCACGAATCTGTCCAGATAGGGCTTAAAGACACGGTTCATTAAATCCATAAAGGCTGCTGGGGCATTTGTCAATCCAAATGGCATGACTGTAAATTCATAATGCCCATAACGCGTCCGAAAAGCGGTCTTGAAAACCTCTTCAGGCTTAATCTTAAGCTGATGATAACCGGACTGTAAATCAATCTTAGAGTATACTTTCGATCCTTGCAGCTGATCGAATAAATCATCGATTTTGGGTAATGGATATTTATTTTTGATTGTGACTTTGTTGATTTCTCGGTAATCCACACACAATCGCAGAGATCCATCCTTCTTCTTAACAAACAATACCGGTGCTCCCCAGGGTGACACACTCGGTCGAATGAAACCCTTATCCAATAAATCTTGCAATTGTGCCTTCAACTCTTTCAACTCAGCGCGCGCCATTCTATAAGGTGCTTTTGAGATTGGGGTAGTTTCAGGGACAAGATCTATCACAAACTCAACTTCCCTATCAGGTGGCATACCCGGCAACTCAGCTGGAAACACATCTTCAAATTCTCGCACAATCGGGATATCATTAATCTTGACGGCTTCTCCATTGTTCACAGAAATACTAGCCAAATAGGCTACACAACCCCTCCGAATCAATTGCCGTGCTCGCGAAAAGCTAATAGTCATTGCGAACAATGAACTCTGACACCCCTTATAAACAAACTCTGGCTGACCCGGTTCCCTAAAGGTCACCGTTCTGTTCGTGCAATCAATAGTGGCATAATACTGAGTCAACCAATCCATACCCAATACTACATCAAACTCCCCCAGTTTGTGTAGTGCCAAAAGATCCACTGGCATAATCCAGTCGCCTACCCGAACTGGGCGTCGCCTACCCGAACTGGGCAGCGAGGGCAAAACTCACGAACATCTAGGGTATGGTCGGCCACGATCACTCGTCCCAGATGCAAAGTAGGTACTACCTGAATGCTATGCAACTCGGCGAACTGCCGATCAATAAAAGAATGCGAAGCAACGGTATCAAATAATGCACGAGCACGAATATCATAAAGCATAATAATACCTGCTACGACCTCCTCTGCTGCTGCGGCCTCCTCAGTCTGGGCGGCATACATACGCCCACTTGAACCCTGCCGAGGACTCTCAGACTGCCGTTGTCCTGATGATCGTCTATGCTGAGAGGGTGCTGTCGCGGTCCTCTGGCTCGGAGCTGAAGATGCAGGTGCTGATGCTGACGAGGGTGCAGGAAAAGAACCTCTCAGGCACTCTGAGCGAAAGTGGCCCTCCTGACCGCAAAGAAAGCACTTGCCCCCACGTTGTGGACACTGTGGTGGAAAGTGAGGCCCACCACAGATAACACAACGCGACTGTGGACGACGCTCGGGTGCTCCACGGCGTGCTGATGACTCTCGACCTCTTGACTGGCCCGACTGGCCCGACTGGCCCCTCAGATACTTTGGTGGTCTCCTGAAGGATTGCTGACCACTGCTCTCAACTGTTGGCCTTTTTTCTTTACTTCGATCTATCACATCTCTTTCCTTTATAATCTCTGCTCTCTTCTCAACAATCAGTGCCCGGCTCACCACTTCCCTGTAAGTGGAAAGGTTTGACGCCTGGACTAATCTGAAAATCGCAGGTCGCAAACCTGCCTCAAAAATTCGAGCCTTGCCTTCATCATCTCTGACCACAAAAGGAACACAATGCAGCAATCGGGAGAACTCTCGCTCATACTCAGCTACTGTCCTGTCCCCCTGCCTCAGATTTCTCAAATCCCATTCCACTTGCCTCTTTACACTCTGAGGAAAATAGGTAGTCAACAATAATTCCTTGAACCTTGTCCAAGTGATAGCGAACAAATCAGCACGGGGATCCTCACGGATATCCACCCACCACCTATAAGCCTCGTCATCAAGATGGTGCGTCGCGAACCAAACTCGATATCGCTCCTCAACGAAAGTATCATAGAATAACTTCTCCATATGCATTAGCCATTTCTCGACCACCCAATGATCTGCTTTCTCCTCGTCAAAGATACGAGGATTGCAACGACGAAATTCATTCAGTTGCTCCATCATCCGCTCTCGCTCCTCAGTCCCTACCATCTCCGGCAACACTGTCCCTGTCGTAGTCGCAGGTACTGGTGGTGGTACTACGGTCTCCTGTCTAAGCTCTACCCTCGGAGCTACTGGGGGTGTATTTGGTACTGGTGACTGTGCTCTCACTGTCGCATCCCTGTCTGGCGCTGTAGGTATAGGATCAGGAATCTCTCTGTCGGTCGTTTGCCGCAGTAGTAAATCCTCTAACCTTTTCATTCTGTCCTCCTGTCGACGCGCGGCATCCATCTGCTGTCGCGCTGCCGCAGCCTACTGTGTCACTAGATCCGTCAATACCGCGAGCTGATCCCGCAACTCCCGGACCTCACTGGACTCGGAGGTAGCAGAGGTCTCCACTTCTTCTGCATCAGCCGCCTCAGCGGCCTCGGCGGTCCTCAAACGAGTCACAGGCATCTTAAGCTGCAGCACAAAACAAAAATAGACTAATAAACTATTTACCTTTTACTTCAGGTATAAGCCAACTAACCAAGCGAAAGCAATGAAATGTAACGCGTACTAACTTCCGATGTCACGTTGTCGGCCGCCAACGTGGCCCTCTGCAAAGTTAGTAATTGCACATTCCGATCAAACTCCTACCATTCGGAGTTTATAAATTATCCAATTCAATTACTTTCGCTAACAATAACCTCAACTAGACCTCGTCTCTCACGAGCCTATTCTTATAGTCCAACCAGCCTAAAGTTTGCTAGGTCTACTACGACTGTCATGCCCGGGTACCAGCGGAAGCATATCCGGTACGTGCACAGACCTGCCATACACCTACAGTATATAAGGCGTCTACAAGAAACACGTCGATAGGAGAGTAATATAGCAAAATCCTATCCTAATATCAGAGCAAAGTATAAGTCGCTAATACTATCAAAGATAGAACAAGGAGTAAACAATCCAAAATCTCAACAACCAAGAAGGTATTCCAACCGTAACATCTGGCCCAACAGTAAATATACATCACGGGGTATACAAAAAGTAGGTACAATGGTAGTCACTCTATACACTGGACATCACCCTCGGCAGTAGCCCGAGTAGCAAGGTGATCAACTAGCATGCCCCTAGCAATGTCTAGGTAGACGCGACTCCCTTGCCACGATCCCTAGCCTCTCCTGTAGATGGCTCTATAAAAACAACAATAAAAGGGCGTGAGAACTATTAACAATAGTTCCCAGTGGGTAAGCCGCCAGCCTCGGCGAATTACACCACTAGGCTCATGATGTACTAAATAAAAGTAAAAGCAATAATTGTGTAATATACCGAAAATTCGGAAAATAAATATCGAACTTTAGTCAAATTGGCCAAAGTGCGAGGACGGTACACTTCGGAAAGTCCGAAGGTGTTAAAATGATCAAAAGTGAGTTACGGAAGGTTTTCGAGAGCTAAAGAATCAAATTCTGCAAACTGCAGCTTTTGAGCTCTCGGGGACCGGTCCCTGGTGGGAGAGACCGGTCCCCGAACGCGTATGAAATGTGACAGCCGAAAAATCGGCTAAGTCCTGGAAGGACAGCTCTCGGGAACCGGTCTCTGTCTGAGAGACCGG
>NW_017893531.1:31024-60407 GCF_001540865.1 Ananas comosus
TCTGAGCTCCAGCAACCCTTACTGAGCTCCTGTGGTCGTGCTGGGCTTAAGGGATAAGAACAGGAAGAAAAAAGACCAAAAGAACCTTGCTGCCACGCACCTGTTGCAGCTGCTGCTTGCTGTACCGATACAGCATAATGCCTGTACCGGTACACAGTGCAAAATTCAGAGATAATGCTACAACAATGCACTTTCTTTCTTCTAGCCATCCAATCATCCTCTAATTTGTCCAAAAACTTGTCCAAGTCTTTTAGAACATGTAGGATAGATCCACATATCCCTCCTCACACTCGAACTTCGCAATTTGCAAAAGTTCAGTGTATTACACGGCACCACCTGTTTAGAGGCCCCCGATTGGAGCAGTGTTCCCTACTATGGTCGAGGGGGCAGAGTGGGACCGACTTATGGAGCGCCTCAATGAGTTCAGGAGGTGCGGTCCCCGGATTTTCGATGGCGAGAAGGTCAACCACTGGATCGTGGAGAAGTGGTTGATGTATATGGAGAAGTTCTTCCGCGACACCTTCGTGGAGGAGAGAGATCGAGTTTGGCTCGCCACACACCACTTGGACGGCCAGGCCTACCGCTGGTGGTTGGATCTTCAGGAGAACCCCAGCACCGACTTGGCGGCTATCTCATGGAAGAAGTTCAAGGAGCTTCTGTTGGCGC
Organism: Ananas comosus; assembly: GCF_001540865.1. Lineage (NCBI taxonomy): Eukaryota > Viridiplantae > Streptophyta > Magnoliopsida > Poales > Bromeliaceae > Ananas > Ananas comosus. The sequence continues at coordinate 31,691 of NW_017893531.1, forward strand.
ACTACTTCCCGACCAGCGTCAAGAGGAAGATGGAGCAGGACTTGCGCAACTTGCGCCAAGGAGACCGGACTGTAGCAGAGTACGAGCGGGAGTTTTCTCGGCTTCTCCACTGCTTGCCTTTCGTCATGCGGGACGACGAGGACAAGGCCCTCATTTTCGAGCGAGGGTTGCGACCGTCGATTTTCCGGTTCAAGCAATCCTCTAACCTCCAAACCTACCGGGAGGTCGTGGATCGCGTACTCATAGTAGAGAGCGGCGCGGCGGATGTCCAGAAGCGGCGAGAGGTTATGGACAAGAGTAAGGCCAAGAGGCCTGTGGCTGAGGGTGCGAGCCAGACGCACTCTAGGAGACCGCCGAAGCATCCTAGGAGCCAGCAGCGTGGACGAAGCTCAGCGACGCAGCAAGGAGGTTCTTACCGTCGTCAGCCTTCCCCGTGTGTGATCTGCGGTGGTCCTTATTACCCACCGCAGTGTCCACAGCGGGCAGGCAGGTGTTTCCAGTGTGGCCAGGAGGGCCACGTCCGGACTGAATGCCCGAGAGGTTCTTCACCGGCACCATCGACTGCATCGGCACCGGCTCTACCAGCCGCCAGCCTGGCGACTCCATTGGCGCAGTACCAGCCTGGGCGGTCTTCCGCCCAGCGACAGAACGAGGGATTCCGACAGGCCCTAAGTGGGTGTCTGTATGCCGCTCAGGCCGAGGAGGCGGCAACAGCCGAGGATGTGGTTGCAGGTATCATTTACTTAATGGCATTAGAGTTCGTGCTTTATTTGATACCGGTGCGTCGCATTCATTTATAGATCAGCTGTTTGCCGAGTTGCATGGCATTCCTTTGGTTTCCTTGTTGCATCCGGGACATGTTGTAATACCCGACCACACTCTAGATATTAGAGAGTATTGCCCTAGTTGCCCTATTCGGGTAGGAGATTGGATCATGCCCGTGGATTTGCTAGCCTTGCGTAAGCTAGGGGATTTCGATGTGGTCTTGGGTATGATTGGCTAACCAAGTATTATGCCACGATCGATTGTAAGAATCGCACGGTTACTTTTAGAGAACCGGGGCAGACTGAGGTTGTGTTCAGAGGATGCCGGAGTTCGCTTTTTGCAATGTCGATCAGCTCGTCTCGAGCTAGGCAGCTGATCAGCCGAGAATATGTAGCCTACTTGGCTAGTGTTGTGTTGAGGGGCGAGGATGACACCCCTAGGATTGAGGATATCCCGGTGGTGCGGGAGTTTCAGGACGTGTTTCTAGCTGAGCTATCGGGTATGCCACCCGATAGGGAGATCGAGTTTGTGATAGATCTCGTCCCTGGGACTACTCCAATCTCGAAGGCACCCTATAGGATGGCACCGGCGGAGCTGAAGGAGTTGAGGGCACAGCTGCAGGATCTGTTTGACAAGGGCTTCATTCGACCGAGCGTCTTGTCGTGGGGAGCGCCAGTTTTGTTCGTCAAGAAAAAGGACGGATCACTTCGCCTATGTGTGGACTATCGTGAACTTAATAAAGTCACGATCAAGAATAAGTATCCGTTGCCGAGGATCGATGACTTGTTTGATCAGCTTCAGGGATAGTGTGTGTATTCCAAGATAGACTTGCAGTCGGGATACCACCAGTTAAAGATCAGACCCGAGGACGTATCGAAGATGGCTTTTAGAACACGGTATGGACATTATGAGTTCACAGTTATGCGTTCGGGCTTACTAATGCCTCGGCAACTTTTATGGATCTGATGAACCGTGTTTTTAAGCCTTACCTGGACAGGTTCGTCGTAGTGTTCATCAACGACATTTTGGTTTATTCCCGAAGTGATGCGGATCACGAGGAGCATTTGAGGCTTGTACTTCAAATACTTCGGGAAAATGAGCTTTATGCCAAGCTGAAAAAGTGTAAATTTTGACTTCGAGAGGTAGCCTTCCTTGGACATTTGATATCGGGATCGGGTATAGCCGTGGATCCTAAGAAAATTGAGACTATTAAGGATTAGCCGAGACCGACGAGCGTCACGGAGATTCGGAGTTTTCTTGGATTGGCCGGTTATTATCGGAGATTTGCCGAGGGGTTCGCTAAGTTATCTACTCCCCTCACGAGGCTCACGCATAAAGGTGTCAAGTTTATCTGGAATGATGCGTGTGAGAGAAGCTTCCAAGAGTTGAAATAGAGACTAACGACCGCCCCTATCCTAACCCTGCCGGTTGCTGGAGCAGGGTATGTGGTTTACAGTGATGCATCTCTTAATGGATTGGGCTGCGTTTTGATGCAAGATGGCAGGGTGATCGCATTTGCTTCTCACCAACTAAAGGAATATGAAAAGAACTACCCCACGCATGATTTGGAGTTGGCGGCCGTAGTCTTCGCATTGAAGTTATGGCGCCACTACTTGTATGGCGAGCGGTGTGAAGTATACACAGATCACAAGAGCTTGAAATACCTGTTCACTCAGAAGGAGCTGAACTTGAGGCAGCGCAAATGGTTGGAGCTGCTCAAGGATTATGATCTGACGATTCTTTACCACCCGGGCAAGGCTAACGTGGTGGCGGATACAATACTCGTGCTGTTAAGTCTTGTGTGTTGGCAAGTTTCGTGAAGTTAGTCGGAGTCTTGAAGGATCGGTGCGTATCGTCAAAGATCGAAGAATCCAAGACTTCGAAGAAAGCGGAATTAACTCACTATGTGAATCACGATTCCCAGGTAAGCTTTTAATTCATGTTATGGTAATTCATACTTAGTTGTAGGCATTAGAATCATAATTCCAAAGTTTACTGGATTAGAAAGTGCGTTTATACTTTGCAAAACCCGAAACCTTGCAAAATATCAGTTTTTGCAAAGTGTACTGGTACAACATCGGAAGTGTACCGGTACATATTCTGTTCCGGTACAACCAGCGACTTGTCACCGGTTTCAGCTTTACGCAGGTTTTCTCTTCCGTCATCGTGTAACCGGTAATAGCTTAAAGTGTATCGGTACACAATGTAACTTTTGGAAAAAAACTTTCTAATCCGAGTCCGATTGATTCTAAAGTCTATAAATAAGCTATTAGGGTTCTCTAACATATCAAGCATCATGAGAATACATGTTTGAGAAATCCTAGAGGCTAGGATTTAGTCCAAAACCTATTTTCTACAAAATAGCATCTTTTAGGTCAAATCGAGAGATTGTAATTTGAAATCAATATGTCGATTTGATCTTCGCTTCGCTTGGAGTTCTCTTATCTGGTTTTCTACAACACTCTAAGCGAAGGATCACCATAGCATGATGTTTCTCATGGATGACGTCGTGGATTCGGTGTGATTGAAGGCGGTTCGTGGATTCGGGTCGTGGACTTGTGGATTCGAGTGGCGTTCGTGGATTCGAACGTGTGCGAGGCGTTCGTGGATTCGAACATGAGGGCGTGGACAACCCGGAGGATTACGCGAGATTCGTAAGAGGTTAAGAGAGGTCGAGTCTGTGGAGTCGGTAATCACCTTGTAATCTTTTCTCTTAGTCAATTATTTTTTCGCGTGTTGGTCCCGTGGGTTTTTCTCCAAGTTGGAGTTTTTCTATGTAAATCTCGATGTGATTTTTATTTTTCGCATTTATTTTTATCGCATTGAGATTTGTAGTTTTTTGGCTATTACACCTATTCACTTGTGAGGGTACCCTACGAACTAGGGCCAACATCACTCGGAAGTCATTTATTCCGACCATCATGCAATTGCACTTAGCTTTACTAAGTTCTTTGTCCACAAGGCTTTTTTTAAGGGATCCACCTATCCCTAGGTTCTCAAACCTCTAGTGTCAAGTACACTACTTTAATGCCACTCAAACACTTAGATGCCATTTTCTATGTCACCAAACACCCATCGTGTCCATCTCTTTTCTTTAGCACTATAGGATCCACGTTTCGACCCAATCCTTACCTATCCATTTTCACCAAGTATTTCATGTACACTAAGTTAACATTTAGAAGCATAAGGAAAAGGCATTATAATACAATCCTACAATGCAACATGCAAGAGATGAGATTATGCTATTCTAAGACATAAAAAAGAGCTGGTTGCTTCGGGATGACACCCCCCACCTTTTGAGAGTATGAGGGTTCTAGAAATGCTCCTCGGCAAACTTTACGACGAAGTCTTGGCCTTCGTTCAAAACAATGCTCAATCGGCCTTATTTTGTCGATAGCTCTTTACCCGCTTGACGAATCGGAAATCCGACTTCGCCCCCGCGTTTCGTTACCTAACAATTTGGTTTACAAGGCCTCAAATGAGATCAATCTCATACTTTACCAAAAACCCCATTTTGGAGCCCTAGGGTTCACATCTTACCATTTGCATTTTAGAACCCTAGCTCTTGCTCTAATCCACCAACAATGGTGCAAGAGGTCCATTTGACCTCCTCTTCAAAGACTAAAACCTAAAAACCCTAAATTTCATAAGCTAGGGTTTAGTAGCTTACGTCTTAGCTACACCAAGGAGAAGATGAGAGGGAGGGGAAGATGTCCAAGGTCTTCCTCTTGATCTCCTTCTTCTTTTCCTTCCTTTTCTTCCTTCCTTTCCTTCTCTTTTCTTCTTCTTCCTCTCTTTTGTTCTTTCCTTTCTAGAGAGAGAGAGGCAGCAAGAGAGTGTGAGAGAGAGGGAGAGATATGAGAGAAAGAGAGGGGGAGGGGGCCTACATACCCATCTAATGTAACAAAATCCACTTTAGCCCCTCAACTTTCTATCCTGTACACAGCCCTCACTGGGCAGTTTTCGCCCAGAGAGACCGGTCTCCCCGACCTGGGATCGGTCCCCGAGAGCCTCCCCAGATATCACGCGTTCGGGAACCGGTCTCCCCCCGAGAGACCGATCCTCAGAAAACCGGTTCCTACCTGAGAGACCGGTTCCCGAGAGCTGGATTTTCAGGACTTAGCCAAATTTTGGCTTTTTTCGCTGGTGCCGCGTTCGGGGACTGGTTTCCTCAACTTGGGACCTGTTGCATCAGGGATCCCCAGCAGCCACCAGCCTCGGGGACCAGTCTCTCCCTGCCAGGGACTGGTCCCCGAGAGCAAACTCAGCCCAGTGCAAGTTTTGCACCAATTGCTCTCGCGGACTCGACTCCAAAGCACTTTTGTGTTTTGGACATCTTTAGCTTCTACGAAGGGTACTCACTCGACAATTAGTCGATCCCAGACGAAGTACAACTCTCGGATTTCGAGAATTCACTTCCTTACAGATCTTTTGGTGATTAATTCATCTTGGTTGTGTATGTTGGATATGATGGATGGATATTCACTAATCGACTAAAATTTTGTCAAAATTACTTTCAACTGTAAGATTGTCTAATTTAGGGGGAGTTTGAAATTATTTAAATAAAAAAAGGAGAATCTCCTATGTTATAAAAGATGTGGAACAAGTTACATCCAAAAGAAGTGTGAAAACTACCACCGCATGTAGGAAAGAGCTACCACCCTGGTCGTCCGGCAAGTGTGTGAAGCTACCACATGAAATTTAATGGAATAACCGAAAAGGTTGAAAAAAAATAAATATTTTTAGAATTTTCGAAGTTATAAGGTGATAGGATGAAAAAGATGCTCAAAGAGCCACCCCCGATGCCATATTAGTTAAATCTCTATTTTGAACGAGTTGCGACAAATTAGTGTCAATTTTGTTGAATTTCTAAACATTATTTTTCATCAACTTACATCTTGATGGTTTTGAATCATTAGATTATTTTCGATTACAAATTTTGATGTCTCAATATATTTTGAAATCTTATAATAATTAATTTTTATCATAATTATTTTTGGAGTACAATCTTTAATTTTTATGAAATTAATTTAATTTTGACGGATTTTTGATGAAAATATTCAGAATTTTCGAAATCTGTGAAAGTGTACCGGTACAAAATACCGCGTACCGGTACAAAACACTGTATACCGCGTTATTATAACCGGTTACAGGGCTCAGTTTTCTTTCAAAACATAATCAACATCTCTCCTCTCTCTCTCTAAAATTCCCTGGTGCCTTCCTCCTTCAGATTCACATGTTTTCTTCAACATCTCTCCTCTCTCTCTCTAAAATTCCCTGGTGCCTTCCTCCTTCAGATTCACGTGTTTTCCCCCTAGATCTGTAAGTATTTCATTGGGATTTGCTTATTTCATCCCGATTTTGCAATTTTTTCAAAATTTTTCGAGTTGAAGCATGATCTCCATTCTTAATCATTTTTTATGCAATTTTTTGTTGTGAATCAGTATTCAGACATATAATCTTGCTTCTAGAACACTTAGATCAGGTTATAACGCTATATTTTTTGCTGATTTGTGATCTGTACCTCAATATACATGAAATTTCAGGATTTTTGATAAAATGTCATTTTTGATGAAAATTTGTGCATGATTCTGTTAGAAATAGCGTTGTTCTGCTTTCTAATAATATTAGAATTTTTTCACTATTTTTACAGAATTTTTCAGATTTTATTCATGCACAGCTCACTTTTTGTATAGGATCAATGGCATTCTCACTGGTTTTGCTAATTTTGGTGGTGATGGCCGCTGGTCGTGGTCGTGGACGTGGCCGCGGGCGTCGAGGGACATCCGAAAGGACTCGTACTGCAGGCGAGTCAGTCGGGTCTGATCCGGATTACCAGGTAAGTTCGCCTGAGGCTACTGAAGAACTGACTGCACGAGTTGATAAAGGAAAAGTTATAGCTGGTGAATCCTCCCGCGGAGGTGACTCTCGTGCACGAGAGACACGATCAAAGCAAGCCGCGGATGTTCTACCGGAGCGGCGAAGGACATTTTCGAGCAGGTCATGCATTGCTGAGCGATATGCCAACTTCCATGGACTAATCCAAGAGGTTCCAGATTTTGGTCGATTACTTCAGAGGGCCCCCATTGAGCCAGTTGGACGTGTTCCTGCTCGATCTCCGTTTTGTGTGGAACTCATTCGAGAGTTCTACATGAATGGGAAGGTGTGTGCTGAGGATGAAGAAACCGGGACTTATCTTCTTGAGACCTATGTACGTGGGGAGAGGGTCCTCCTAGTCACTCCTCACATGATTGGAGAGTTGTTGGGCATGCATGTTGACACGACAGGACTTCATCATACCACTGGGATTTATCAGTCTTCATCTCTGTCACGTCCCGCTATCGCCAATTTGGTCGATCCGGGCCCGTACACAGACGCCGAACGAACAGCACCTCCCCTGTTCGTCCAAGGCTAAACCACAACGAGTACATGTATAAAGAAATAAACAATTCCCAGGATCACATTTCAATATACATGGCTTGCTCGAAGGCAAGCAACAAACACAAGTGATAGTAAAGTAACTGAACAATGAAATTCACTGTAATTTAAAACTTTACATAACTGAAATATTTAGTTATTTACATGTTGTATATACATCAAAATGGTAACCACTAAACTCTGGTGTCGGCTAACTAAGCTGCAGGGCCCTTGCCACGATCCTCGGCAACAGCACTCGTACTGGAACCTGTAAGGTTAGTGGTGTGAGAACTACGAGAAAGTTCCCAGTGGGTTCGGCCGCCGACCTCGCCGACTCACCCACTAGGTCTAATCAGGCATATGTAGGCAAAGANTTTAGCCACTCCAATTCCATTCTTATCTATTCCCACATCTCCAACACCTTTCACTTGATGTTCCCAAGCTACTAGTCAAGTTTAGAAGCCTTTAACTTCCATTTTAGCATTATTGTGACCAATTTTATCACAATTGGCCTAAGCTGAATTTTCAGCCTATTACAATCTCACTGGGTGACAGTTGTTCGTGCGATCTGCAAGGATGGAGTGCGGACAAATCATGCATACATGGAATCCAAGGACTTGCGACCTGAGTATCATTTACTATTCTTGGTGATGTGCTACAATGTTCAACCTACAATTGGAACAAAAAGAATTCGTTGGGATCGTCTGGTGCTTCTATATCTTCTTGGACATCCTGAGCAAGCGGACGGGTTAAACATCAATATTTCCTTTCTGATGTGGCAAAGAATGACACATGTTATACAGTCTCCAGTTCGATGTGATCTACTTCCATTTCTCTTGTTGATCACGAGGATTCTGCAAGAACACGGAGTTGACGTGTCGTGTGTGAAATACGACACTGGACTTGGACCGATTAATGCAGTAACTTGGGCCAAGTCAGTTAGCACACTGAAGACTTTCCAGCAGACAAAGGGATCATCCAGAGCGGCTTCCAGTTCTGCACCTCCACGTCATGTAGAGCACGAGGGATCTTCGAGCTTAGGGGGAGTGATTACTGTAGAATCACTTCATCATGAGGTGCGCTCATTGAAGAAGAAGGTGGCAGATCTTGCTAAAAAGGTGGAGGTGGGAATGAAGAGGATTATGGAAAAACTGGGTTGTAGGCATGACGACATTTTTCCTACTCAGCCTGCCTACACCACCTACACGATATCGACTTCGTGACATCCACTTATTCCACCATCCAGTGGTGCTCCTGAGGCTGGGGGATCTGGAGCTGGAGCAGGATCTGGAGCTGGAGCAGGAGACGATGATGATAATGAGGAGGACACGGAGTGATTTTATCTTTCGAGCTTTAGTATTTGTGCTTTTCTCTTTTCTCTCCTAGGACTATGTTTAGGTTGCTTTACTTTGCTTGTTTTTGCATTTGTTTTAGGCTTATAACTATGATATGACTATTCTTATACTTTCTAGTATGTTTTTCTAGTATGTTTTCTCTCTTTATATGCTTTCTCTTTGGCAATTTTTGACAAAAAGGGGGAGAGCATAGATGAACAGGTGTTGATATCGTAGCAAAGGAGAAGAAGGAATAGAGAAGAAAGGAGAAGAGAGAATGAAATTGCGAGGAGATGGAATGTGATTTTGATGACAATGATGAGGACAATGGGACAATGAATTCAATGTGAGAATATCTAATGTTTTTAATTTACTACATCATTTTGGATATTCTGATTTTGCAAGAAATCAAGACTTCAAGACTCCAAGTTGTGTCTAAGTCATGAGTCTATTTTAGGAGTTTTTGATGTACTTTTGAGTTTCAAATTGTATTTGGACTACATGCGAGGAGTTCAATGTTTTGGTGATGACAATTGAACTTCGATTCTTATTATGTAATTTTGAGTTTGTGAGTTTTGTCACGAAATTGCCAAAGGGGGAGTGTAACATACCACTTCCCTCGTAAATCGTGCCGAGTTCCGTCGAAACGAGCGGAACGCGGAATTGAACGAGTTAGAATGGACCTTGAGCACATTAGGGCTCATAAGTGAAGCTAAGAGGGACCCGAGAGAGAAAATCAGAAAATCTGGCTGAGTCCCAGATTTTGTGCTCTCGGGGATCGATCCCTGAAGGAGAGACCGGTCCCCGTACGCGTAGCCTGTCAGGAAGTCCTGAGGCATCCGGTCCCTGGTGGTGAGACCGGTCCTCGGGAGACCGGTCCCTGGGGGAGAGACCGGTCCCTTACTGCGCAGCCGCTGGAAAACCCGAAAATTTGGCTAAGTCCTGGAAAACCCACGTTCGGGAACCGGTCCCTGGTCAGGGAGACCGGTCCCCGAAGGCGAAAAATGCCCAGTCTGGGCAGATCAATGGGAAACAAGTGGAGGGGCTTAAGTGCAATTGTTACAACACTTTATATACTCATCCCCTTCACTCCCACAGCCATTTTCACCCTCCTCTCTCATTTCCTCTCTTTCTCTCTCTAGAACTCTTGCTCTAGAGCTTGGAGAAGAAGAAGAAGAAGCAAGGGAAGGTGGAATTGGAAGCTTGGTGGGTTCTACAAGCTCTCCTACAAGAAGGACTTGGAGGAGCTTGGGCTAAGGTGAGTTTTTGGTATAAATGAGTATAGGGCTTGGTTTTGATTCCTAAGATTTGGAGTTTTGGGTTGTTTTTAGCCTTGGAAACCCTCTATTGACCTTGAAACCATGAAATCCATGGTTTACTTGAGGAGCTCTCATGGTGGATCACTAGGGCTCATGGTAGATGCCCTAGGGATGGTTTCAAGAGTCTAGAAACCTTACTAGAGTGCTTCTTAGATGATCCTAAGCTATTGTTTGCTTAGGGTTGGGATCGATTCATGGGAAAACCCTAAATGACAATATTAGGGCTTGAAAATTGAGGCTTTTGCCTTAGAATTTTTCGGGGACAAATTGACCCCGTGGAAACCTAATTAGGGGTGTCCTAAATGTCACAGCTCGCCACCCCGCGCCTATTTGGCCGAGGTCGCGGCGCCGCCAGTGCCGAATGGACAGGGTTTTCCCTGTACTATGGACAGAGTTTTCCCTGTACGTTCAAGGCAACGCAATCAATACAATACGAGGGTTCCAACTAGGAACTGATATCAATCAAAATTGCATATTGGAAGGTATCAAACAACATAAATACATCCTAAGTTATTACACTCATTCACATTCATGCATTTTACATCTCAATTCTCAATTGCTTTAACTTCCAAATACAATCTAAGTAGTACATCGTTTACTTATTACAATTTGATACATTTACTTTCTTTTCATTTCCTTTACCCCTAAGCTTTGTAGACGGGGTTCTGCTAGCTCTGGTCTCCGGGGTAGGGCGCTATCTACGGAGCTACGCCCTTTCCTCGCGCCGCCGCGCCGCTCACGTACGAACCTGTAACACCCCAAAACAACGTGGGGTGAGAACCAACTCCATGGTTCCCAGTGGGTACGGCCACCCAAGGGAAAAGCTCGACCATCAGGTTCAAAGGAGGCAACTGCAGGTTAGTTTAATAAACAGATAGATAGATATTTAATTATGCAGTTAATAAAACCATACCTTGCCTCGCAACTATAACAATGCTACGCAATATGCAATACCTGTAAATCATGCAAGTATATTACTTGATTCTACTTTATATCATTAACCATTCTTTACTTGTAGCCGTTGTTTTCTTTATTAGCTATTAACGTTCATTAGCTATTCTTTATTCTTTACTCTTTGTCTTATTATGCTCACTGGCGATTCTTTCCTAAGGTTATTTTACCTTAGCCATCTATGCCACTCGACTCGGTCTCGAGTCAATCAACTGCGGATAGTCCGCACTCTGTCCGGCTCAAGGTGAAGGACCTCTCACTTACACCTCAGCCTTCAGTCCACAAACATCTCGCCAACGGGTCGCCCAGAGCTGCATACACCCGTGGTCAGGGATCTTTCTGGTGGGAAGGGGATTATGCCACAAACTCAACCCGCGGCCCAGGACCCCGGATAGGGAAGGGGACATGCCATACTCAACCCTAGCGAAGCACGATTCTGCCGACGGGAGGGGGAACCTGCCACACTCGACCCGCGGCCTCGAATCAGCCTCAAGCTCATCCTCGAAGTTCGTCCAGTGGGAGGGGAACCTGTCACACTCAACCCACTGCTCTAGAACTGTCGAGTTCACAATCCTAAGATTCCGGAATCTATTTCCCAAGCCTCTAGGGTAATCTCAAACCCTATGATATCGACCTATCTAGGTCCAATGCACTTTCTGTCCTAGGTCTAGCTGACTCTAGGTTTAATGCCCTTTTTCACATAACCTATGTTCTTTAAACTAGGTTAAGCCTCTCTACCTAGATCTTATTAACTCTAGGTTCAACAACACTAAGTTCATTGTCAACCTAGGTTTACCAACACTAGGTTCGATATCGATTTACCTAGACCTTGAATCTAGGTTCATTATGTTCAACCTATGTTCACGACACTAGGTTAATGCCACTCGATCTAGCCTAGGTTCACGACACTAGGTTTAACATCATTCATATTCATCCTAGGTTCTTGACCCTAGGTTCATATTCGACCTATGTTAATTACACTAGGTTCGGTGCCACTCTATCTAGTTGTCCCTAATTGTCCACATCGAGTTTCTATAATTACATAACCTCATGCACATGCTCACATTACTAATATGCATTTTGTCTATCAACATGCAATCAAGTATCTTACTTAGCATCTCTGCATTATGTCATTATCTAGCATATAGTTCCGATGCATTAATATGCATTCACTACTAGCATGCATTACATAATGCTAACATGTATATACATTTAATAATTTCTCATTATGTCATGTTAGATCCACGACATGTTATCATTTACTTACATGCTCTATTATGAGTTGACATGAAACTAGCACTTGCATATAATTCCAATGCATCAACATGCCATTAGCAACTAGCATAATTACTATCATTTAGTACATGCATCTTAACTAACATGCTCACATAATGTTACATGCACCTAGCATACATTCCAATGCATTATTATGCAATTACCCACTAGCATACATTCACATGATGCCCTAAGCACACTTCTAACTATGCATATGTATATCAACATGCACATTCTAATTATATGCTTTAACTCATCTACAATACCATTATACTTGTACATATGTATCAACATGAATTTCATGTTTACTTTGACATGAAGGCGACCTAATCGCTTCGGTAAGCACAACCCACCTTAACACGCGTTCCGATTGCTTGTCGATATTTGCAATCGGCCTCCCGCGGCGCCCGGCCCCGTTTGGGCCCGATCTCACAATTGCGGTCCAAGAGTGCGCCGCTTCGCTGTTTCAAGTGCAGAAGCTCTTCGCCACGCTAACACGGTGCCTCAAATCCATTTCCATGATTTTACGACGTCGCCTCGCCCCTCCCGGCGGACCCGAAGCCTAAATGTCCGTTTCTTTAATAACTTCGTAACGGCTCGTCGGATTGCCGAACCGTCTTCGCAAACGCGTTTCGTTACCTAACAATTAGGTTTATGGAGGGTCAAATTAGATCAAACCCTCATATTTTGAAAATTAGCATTTTGGAGCCCTAGGTTACAACTATGCAAGAAATCACCAAATTGATTCATGATTTAAGCATCATTCATCTAGATAGCATGCTAGGATTCCTCTAAATCCATTTATAAGCTACTTAAACCAACCATTAAGGATCTACCATGAGAGGGCTCAAGAAGCTTACCTCAAAATTAGCTCCAAATCATGGAAAAGATGAAGAAGACAATGGTGATTCACTCCCGAGCTTCAACCTCCGCCAATTCCTTTAATTTTTGGAGAGATTTAGAGAGAGAAAGAGAGGGTTTTCTTTTCTCCTTCCATGCGTGTGTGTGTTGTGTGCGTGTGATGTGTTCGGCTGGGAGGAAGAAGAAGCAAAGGGGATTTAATCCCTTTTTACCATTTTGCCCTCAACTATACACTATTCATTACGGGCAGCTTGAAATCTAATAAATTTTGTTGGAGCCCTTCTGAATGTCCGATTGAGCTCAAATTTGACAGGCATGTTCGGTTTTACTTAATAAGTCCAAAGAAATTTTAATATTTCAGTTTCGACCCTGTTTGGTCACTGAAAACTATACCGAACTGTAATCTTTATCAGATAGCTGTCGAATTTTATTTTCCATCTTTCGGGTGTCAGAAAAATATGAAACTTTAAATCTAACCTCATAAAAATAATTCTGACTTATCATCCAATTTTCATAATTTTCTGAGACTGCATTTTCTGCTAATTTATCTATCCCATTTTCAACAGAAAATTCTAAATCTCCTATTTTCACTCCGATTTCAGCACAGGTCATTCCCAACCTATATTTCACTTCTCTAAATCCAAGAAAAACAGTATCTCATACTATTTTTATTTATTTTCATTTTTATATTTAAATCCGGCACCGGAATTATTTAAACGTACACCGTAACTTCATAATTTTATAAGTTCGGTATGTTACACTAAATGTGTGGGACAACTCTGTTTAACATTACGAAAATGTTTGTGAGTAGTTCATATGTAAAGGGCCTAATTTGGCACCATTTTGGGTTGTAGGACACGGAGCCGGCGTTCGTAGCGTTCGGGAGTCTTCACATTCCACACCCACACGATTATTAGAGGTGGGGGGTGCACACCGGAATCATTGGATTTTCTTCTATGTCTATTTCTCTATTCTTGAGCATATGGTTGTTTATTCTTTCATGCATATTAGGGTTAATTCACATGTGAACTTTGGTTGTCTTCATTATGTTTATTCCGAGTGTATTTGAAAATAGAGAGAAATGGAACTATGATGGACATGTGTTATTGAACCCTAGGAATTGCATGATAGTGGGACTTGAACTTAGCACAAGTAAACAAATGGTGATAATGACAATAGAGAGATAGATTGGCTTGAATAAATGGATGTTAAACATAGATTTAACCATAGTGGCATTGTGACGAGATCGACTAGAAAGTGACATGAGAACATAGATAGAAAACCTATCACAAAAGTGGCATCGTGACAAGTGGCTTAATATCCTCAATGCGGGGATTTGATCAACACTCATAATAAGTCTTGGGTTGAGGGAGGTCGCTCCTCCCCAAGGGGTGTGTTTCCGGAAATCGACACCACAGGGAGCGAGGTCCCTGAAGACGGTCCCTCGGGTCGGTAGTGCTTGGAGCCTCCCCGGTAAAGAAAGGGATTATGGGTTATGAGTTTTTGGGGTTAACAAGGTTAACCGGTAAGATTGGATAAGAGCCAAAGTTTATTTACGAATTGAGCATGCATGCACATTTCCTTATCGCATTGAGTATTTGTATCCACTGACATTCTCCTGCAGGCATAGTATTAGATGCATTAGTACTGGTTACTTTTCTTTCTTTGAAATACTTATGCCTGGATAAACCTAGTGGGTAAGTCGGCGAGGTCGGATGCCGAGCCCACTGGGAACTTCGTTGTAGTTCTCACACCACTAACCCTACAGGTCCTAGCACGAGCGGGGCGGCGGAGGACCGAGGCAAGGGTTTGGCGCCGTAGGTAGCAGCTACCGGGAATTTATGCATTTTGTAGTCATTCCTTTTTGGGTATACATGTATCAACTTTACCTTGTTGATTAGAGATGCGAAGTGTAAACAATCATATATTTGGTGGATGACTAAATGTAAAAAGATATGATGGATGAATGTAATAGTTTTACTTGAATTTGGTTTAAATGTAATCAAATATCATGTATGTTGCATAATTAGCTTAGAGCTTTCGCTTCCGTTGTTTCTTGCCCTCGTGCAAGCCTTGTATTATATATGCAAATCTCTTGCTGATTGCTTATTTATACATGTTGTTAGAGTCTTGGGCGGACAGGGGAGATTCTGTCCGTTCGGCGTCTGTTGTCGTGACCCGAACCCGACCAAATTGGCTGGGATTGGGGCGTGACAGATATAATGGTATCAGAGCGAAGTGGAAAGCAAAAGTCTAGGAAAGACCTAGGAACCATAGGTATGGAAACCATAAGGACTTAGGAAAACGTTTAACGTAAACTTGGTGTATGCAAAAGCGAGTGATTGGGTTAATGGTAACACTTCTCTAGAAGGAAGTAGAGAGGGACTCGAAGGCTTAATTGTCGTCTACTTAAGGGACTTTGTGGGGGCGGCAGACCACATCACATCGGAGTGGACACGATTAGGCTTGTTGCTTTTGCTTAATTGGGTAGTTATTGGAACGTGTAAGAGTCACGTGCTTCAAGTACTAATGTGTGTGTACATTGCTTTTCAGGACGCGATGGCACCACCGAGGAGAGTTACGAGGTCCACACCGGCGGAGCCTCGGGAAGAGCCCGGGCAGTCGGGGTCGGATGACGTGCGCGAGTTTCGAGCCCAAGTAGCGGCTTTGGCCGGGGCTATGCGGCTTCAAGGGGAGCAGATAGGGCGGCTCCACGAGATGATGGCGCAACAGGCAGCAGCGGCATCGGTACCAAGGGATCCACCCCCACCAGCTGCTCCTGTAGCACCACCTCCTGCGGTGGCGGCAGCGCCAGTGACGGTTATTCCTCCGACGGCATCGGGTTCATCGGCTCCTATTTCCGATGTACTTGAGGCCAAGCAGGAGCGCACGTTGGCGGCGCTGACGGCATTTAAGCGGTTCAACCCTCCGACCTTTAGCGGTGACGTGAAGGATCCGTGGACAACGGAGAATTGGCTAGCCGCGATGGAGGCCTTATTCGAGGATATCTATACCCTCGAGAAGGATAAAGTTCACTTGGCGGCTCATTGCTTCTATAGGTCGGCCCGGTTGTGGTGGAACCAAGCGAGGAAAAATCGCTCGCTAGGGCACCCTTTCCTTACTTGGGAAGCGTTCCGGGAGATGCTGCTGATGGAGTATTTCCCCGAAAGCGACAAAAGGAAAATCAAGGAGGATTTTCGGAAGCTGAGGCAAGGAAGCCGATCGGTGCGGGAGTACGAGAGGGAGTTCACGCACATGGTTAACTGCGTGCCGGACTTGGTTCACAGTGATAGGGACCGAGCTGAGGTATTTGAGCGCGGGTTGCGACCCGAGATTTTCAAGGTTATTCATGCATTTCGCTTGAAGACCTATGAGGAAGTGCTTAATCGCGCGCTTTGGGTGGAGCGCGGGAATGCCATCGCGCGTGATGAGCGCGAGAATTTTGAAAAAGAAAGGGAAAGAGATAAGACAAAGAAGCGGCCGGCTGGTGGATCTGCGGGGCAATCGAGTTCTAAGCGACCCCCGCGACCTNACCACGACGCATCGATCCAACAATGGCCTAAAGACTCGATTCATCAAGTCCATAAATGCTGCCGGGGCGTTAGTAAGCCCAAACGGCATTACCGTGAACTCATAATAGCCATACCGCGTACGGTACGCCATTTTGTGCACATCCTTCGGCCTGATCTTTAACTGATGATACCCCGATTGGAGATCAATCTTTGAATACACCTTGGACCCTTGCAACTGATCGAACAGATCGTCAATCCTTGGCAACGGGTACTTGTTCTTTATCGTTACTTTGTTCAACTCGCGATAATCTACGCAGAGTCAAAGTGTGCCATCCTTTTTCTTCACAAATAGCACCGGAGCTCCCCATGGTGACACGCTCGGCCTCACAAAGCCTTTATCGAGCAAGTCCTGTAGTTGGCCTTTCAACTCCTTCAGCTCCACCGGTGCCATTCTATATGGAGCCTTCGAAACTGGTTCCGCCCCAGGAATCAAGTTAATGACAAACTCAACTTCCCGGTCCGGTGGCAGTCCTGGTAACTCCGCCGGAAACACATTCGGAAACTCGCACGCTACTCGAATATCTCCCAACTCTGGGTACTCCTTTCGAGCATCCACCATGGTTGCCAAATAGGCCTTACACCCTCCTTTGATCATTTTCTTCGCCCTCACAGACGATATAGTCGCCGCGAAGCGCCTACTTTTGCACGCTTGGTAGACTAACTCTTCTTGATTAGGCTCATGGAAAGTGATCACCTTGCTTTCACAATTTATCACCGCATAGTACTTGGAGAGCCAGTTGGTCCCCAAGATAACATCGAATCCCCACATCTGATCTAGCACTAGCAGATTAATCGGCATAATCCAATCGCCTATTTGCACTGGACACGCCAAACACTCGTTGTGAACACTGAATGAATGTTCTGGGGCGTTCACCCACGAGTAATTCTCATTGTACACCATCTCTATGCCATGTGTCTTAGCAAATGATGTGCTAATAAACGAATGAGATGCGCCTATATCAAACACTGCTCTAGCTCTAATGCCTTTAATCACAATTATACCTGCCACGCATCGTCGGGTGCTGCAGGTTGTTGCTCCTCCACCTGAGCGGCGAAGACTCGGCCGCTAGGCGCTCTCGATCCCTCCGGCTGACGCGGTGATGACGTACGTCCAGCCGACATAGCTGGTGGTAACCCCGCAAGCTTTCTCGGGGTAGACGGTGTTGATGCCGCCGTCGGCGCAGATGACGTCCACGTCGGGCACTCCCGGATAAGATGTCCCGGTTGGCCACACTTAAAACACTTGCCATCGCGCTGCGGGCAAGTCGACACCTTGTGCTCACCACCACAAATAACACATCGAGGTGGTCTCCAATTCCTCGCCTGCTGTCGGGGATATCGAGGGGGTTTCTTAGCATTTGGCCGGCCCCCGGCACCGCCCACCGTTCTTTTCTTGCCCTTGTCTTTCCACTCGGCAATAGCTTCCCTTTCTTCACGTACATGGGCGCTACCGTGCTCCGCCCACAAGGCTCTATCGAAGACCTCCGCAAAGGTCGACAGCTTCAAAATTTGAACTTTCTCATATATCCGGGGCTGGAGTCCTCGCAAGAACCAATCCGCCCGCTCCCGATCATTACGAACAACATCGGGAACACAGTCTATGATGTGGGAGAACTCTTGCTCGTATTCCCCCACCGACCGATCGCCCTGTCTCAACTTGCGGAACTTCTCTTGTAGCCTCTGCTTCACCCTGTCGGGGAAGTAGTTCGTGAACACCGCTCTCTTGAACTCTTCCCACAGCATAAGCGGAAGGTCGATAGGACGATCCTGCTTCACTCGCTTCCACCACACCTTTGCCGCTTTCTCAAGACAATGGGTGGCGAGGTACACTTTATCATTCTCTGAGGTATTAAGGTCCTCGAATAGGGTCTCCATCGAGTCGATCCACGACTCCACAACCGCCGGCTCCACCAAACCGCCCTCGAAGGTAGGTAGGTCGAACTTCTTGAACTGAATGAGAGCCGCCAAAGTGCGCTCTCGCTCTGCATCGACTGCAGCACTATCGGGATTCGAAGTTCCCGACCCAGCCGGTACTACCGTAACTGGAACAGCCGCTGCTGCCGCCGCTCCCTCAACAACACTCGGCACTACCACAGGGGGCGTGGCATGCTCGACACCCGCCTGGGCCGCCGCCGCCTGCTGGCGCTCCAAGGTCTCCTGGAGCCGCTGAATCTGTTCCCCTTGGCGTTGAACAAACTCCGCTTGTTGCTGCACTACGCCAATAAGCGCGGCCATTTGTTCCCTAAGCTCTCCGTCGCCACTTGCTCGGGATTGCTCGGGCACCACATTCGTTTCCTCCGGCATCGACCTTGTCTGCGATCGACGTCGAGGTGCCATTGCTTCCTGAAAAGAAGTAGCTCGCATTAGTCACTTGACCAACATTACTTGACCATACCCAATTAGGCGAAAGCAACATGCACATTCATCCTTGCCTCAAGCGTCATGTCGTCGGCCGCCCGACATAACACGAAAAGTAGAGGATAAACGAAAATTTAAACTTAGTCTCTAATCACATTAGAGACGTCACAACTTAACCCAATCACATGCTTTCGCTAACTTTGATCCCACGTCACTCACGTTTCCTAGATCCTTAAGGCCTTCCAATCCTAAGGGTCTCTAGGTCCATTCCTATTTTTTCACTCTTGGCTCTGATACCACGATATCTGTCACGCCCCGGGACCGATACCAATTTGGCCCGACCCGAGCACGTCAAACAGACGCCGAACGGACAGAGTTTCCCTATCCGC
Source organism: Ananas comosus (assembly GCF_001540865.1). Taxonomy (NCBI): domain Eukaryota; kingdom Viridiplantae; phylum Streptophyta; class Magnoliopsida; order Poales; family Bromeliaceae; genus Ananas; species Ananas comosus. The sequence continues at coordinate 50,932 of NW_017893531.1, forward strand.
CCAAGGCTCATCACATGTACATTTTCATCAATAGAGAAAAGCACTAGCAGAAACATACACAAACGGCTTACACGAGGGTAAGCAATAGCCATGAGTGTAAGCAATAGCCACGAGTGAAAGAAAAAGGAAACTAAACATTCACTTGTACTATGATTCATTTTTTATCATATACATTACATTCATCTTGTTCATTTTCGAATTCCTTACATTTCATTTCATCATTTCTTTCTTACATCACATTTACCTCAAAATACACATTACATTCTTTTCTTTACATCATTTATCATCATGTACACAAGATGATCATAGGGTACTTTACTACAAAATGAAACCCAACTTTGGTGGCCTCTGACTAAGGCGCGATACCTTTACCTCGGTCGCTTGTCGGCTCGCTCGGTCCCGGCTCTGTGGAAATAGTGGGGTGAGAACTACAACAAAGTTCCCAGTGGGTTCGGCCTCAACATCACCGACTTTCCCACTAGGACTAACTCAGGCATAATAGAAAGAATAAGCTGCATTTAGTAACCAATCTATACATGATGCTAATATGCCTAAACAATAAAGCAAGGAGTATGCTCAACATTAATTAAATGCAGATTATGCAAATTCTTTGTTCTTTTCACTTTACTCTTTGCTCTTTGTTCTTTAATCTTTGCACTTTGTTCTTTGCTCTTTGTTCTTTAATCTCAAGGCTAACCCGGGGGTATCGCCACATTAACTTGCTTCACATTAAGTCCATCATCGCAGGAACTCATCCGCTAGGACCGTCCTTCGGGTTTACTCCAACCGGTGATGCATAACTCCGGAGCGCATCGCCCGAGGGGGAGCCACCGCCCTCGAGCACGGATCTCATAGCAAGTATGATCATATCCTTAACTCAAAGGATTTATAAGTTCAATCTTGACTTTATACTAGCTCTAGTATTTTTTCAGCACCTTTTGTTGCCACTCTAACAATCATTGTTCTTTACCATTCATTACTTTTGCTATCTCTAGCAATTATATTCTTTACATTCTTTACTTTTGGTTACCTCTAGCACTTCATATTCTTTACTCCCCACATTACTTTAATTTTAAGCATTGTCATTTTCATCATTCTTTACATTACATTTGTAATATACCGAAAATTCGGAAAATAAATATTGAACTTTAGTCAAATTGACCAAAGTGCGAGGATGGTACACTTCGGAAAGTCTGAACGTGTTAAAATGAGCAAAAGTGAATTACGGGAGGTTTTCGAGAGCTAAAGGATCAAAATCTGCATTCTGCAGTTTTGAGCTCTCGGGGACCGGTCCCTGGTGGGAGAGACCGGTCCCCGAACGCGTATGAAATGAGACAGCCGAAAAATCGGCTAAGTCCTGAGAAATTAGCTCTCGAGAACCGGTCCCTGCCTGAGAGACCGGTCCTCGAGAGACCGGTCCCCCAAAGAGAGACCGGTTGCCCTGCGCGCAGCAGCTCTGGCTGCGCGGGGAGAGCCTTCGGGAACCGGTCCGTGAAGGAGAGACCGGTCCCCGCCTGCGCGAACAGCCCAGTCCAGGCTGTGTGAAAGGGTAAAAGTTGAGGGGTTTAGCTGCAATTTTGCAACCCAATGAGCTATGTGTTGGGGTAAATGAGGTATTTCTCTCATTCTTACCTTCTCATTCCCTCTCATCTCTCTTTCTCTCTCTAGAAGACAAGAAGGAGAAGAAGAAAAGAAGGAAAAGGAAGGAAAAGAAGAAGAAGAAAGTGGAGAAGAAGAAGAGGAAGTGAAGAAACTCCCTCTTCCTCATCTCTAGCTTGGAAAAGGAGAGCTTACAAGGTAAGCTTTGAACCCTAATTATGGTAGAACCTAATTTAGGGTTTGGATTAAGCTTAAAATGGGTTTTATGGAACCATTTGAGTATTTGAAGCTTTTCTTTTGCTTCTTTTGAGATCAAGACCATAGAAATGGTGAAGCTTGAGGTGAGCTTCATCACCTCTCATGGTGAAACCCTAAGTAGGGTTTTGATTTGTCTAAAGATGGTTCTAATGGACTTTTTAGAGTATAATGAAGCTACTTTTGCTTCTCTTTGAGATCAAACCCTAGGTTTGATGAATGCTATGGAGTTAGGGCACCAAATTGGGGCTTTTGCTCATGGAAATTTCTAAGTGCAATTGACCCTCTAGAAACCTAATTGGGGGTATTTCCGATGCGTTGTTGCGCTCGGATTAACATTCCGAAGAACCAATGAAAAGATATGAGCAAAATGACCTATCGGGGCTTCGTTTTGCCGCAGGTAAAGAACGAGAAGCCTAAAAATTCCAAGAAAATCGTCGGAGCACCTAAAGAGACCTACAAGGTGGGTGGTGCTTCTCAAACTCATTGAACTTCTCTCTATGCCTAATGTGTCATTCGATTGAGCATATGTACCTATATTGTTGCATACATTTTAGGGTAAAGTAATGATGAAAATGTAATGATGCATGATTGTGAGTACAACTTGCATAATATGATGAATGAGAACTATGTAAACGTCGAAAAGCCTATGTGTATGCATGAGAGAAAATTAAGCACCCAAAGTGAGCAAAAGAACAGAGTGACGCAATGACATAGATCGAGTGGCATTTGATAAAGCTAAAGTGAAATGACACTAGAGATAGTGTGAGGTAAAGAACCAATGTAATGTAAAGAATGATGAAAATAACAATGCTTAAAGTTAAAGTAATGTGGGGAGTAAAGAACATGAAGTGCTAGGGGTAGCCAAAAGTAAAGAATGTAAAGAATATAATTGCTAGAGTTAGCAAGAGTAATGAATGGTAAAGAACATTGATTGCTAGAGTGGCAACAAAAAGTGATGAAAGAACACTAGAGCTAGTGTAAAGTCAAGATTGAACTTATAAATCCTTTGATTTAAGGATATGATCATACTTGCTATGAGTTCCATGCTCGAGGGCGGTCGCTCCACCTCGGGCGATGCGCTCCGGAGTTATGCATCACGGGTTGGAGTAAACCCGAAGGACGGTCCTAGCGGGTGAGTTCCTGCGATGATGGACTTAATGTGAAGCAAGTCAATGTGGTGATACCCCCGGGTTACCCTTGAGATTAAAGAACAAAGAACAAAGAGTAAAGTGAAAAGAACAAAGAATTTGCATAATCTGCATTTATTTAATGTTCAGCATATTTCTGCTTTATTGTTCAGGCATATTAGCATCATGTATAGATTGGTTACTATATGCAGCTTATTCTTTCTATTATGCCTGAGTTAGTCCTAGTGGAAAAGTCGGTGATGTTGAGGCCGAACCCACTGGGAACTTTGTTGTAGTTCTCACCCCACTATTTCCACAGAGCCGGGACCAAGCGAGCAGGCGAGCGACCGGGGTAAAGATATCGCGCCTTAGTCAGAGGCCACCAAAGTTGGGTTTCATTTTGTAGTAAAGTACCCTATGATCATCTTTTGTACTTGATGATAAATAATGTAAAGTAAAGAAGGTTAAGTTTCATTATGAGCAAATGTGATGTAAGAAAGAAATGATGAAATAAAATGTAAGGAATTCGAAAATGAACAAGATGAATGCAATGTATATGATTAAAATGAATCATAGTACTTGTAAATGTTTAGTTTTCCTTTCTTTCACTAATGGCTATTGCTTACCCTCGTGTAAGCAGTTTGTGTATGTTTCCGCTAGTGCATTTCTTGTTTGAATTTGTACATGTGATGAGCCTTGGGCGGATAGGGGAACCCTGTCCGTTCGGCGTCTGTTTGACTTGCTCGGGTCGGGCCAAATTGGTATCGGTCCCGGGGCGTGACAACATTGGTTCTTTACCTCACACTATCTCTAGTGTCATTTCACTTTAACTTTATCAAATGCCACTCGATCTATGTCATTGTGTCACTCTGTTCTTTCGCTCACTTTGGGTGCTTACTTTTCTCTCATGCATACACATAGGGTTTTCGACGTTTACATAGTTCTTATTCATCATATTATGCAAGTTGTACTCACAATCATGCATCATTACATTTTCATCATTACTTTACCCTAAAATGCATGCAATAATATATATACATACTCAAATGAATGACACATTAGGCATAGAGAGAAGTTCAATGAGTTTGAGAAGCACCACCCACCTTGTAGGTCTCTTTAGGTGCTCCGACGATTTTCTTGAGATTTTTAGACACCCGGTTCACTACCTGCGGTATAACGAAGCCAAATTAGGATTATTTGGCCATAACTTTACATACACTTTTCGTAATGCTATTCCGAGTGCACCAACGCATCGGAAATACCCCCAATTAGGTTTCTAGAGGGTCAATTGCACTTAGAAATCCCCATAAGCAAAAGCTCCAATTTGGGTGCCCTAGCTCCATAGCATCATCAAACCAAGGGTTTGATCTCAATGGGAAGCAAAAGTAGCTTCATTATACTCTAAAGAGTCCATTAGAACCATTCCTAACACATTCCAAACCCTAGTTTGGATTTCACCATTAGAGGTGGCCAAAGCTCACCTCAAGCTAAACCATGGTTTTGATCTCTAAAGAAGCAAAAAGAAAGCTTCCAACACTCTAAACGTTCTATAAAAACCATCCTTGCTCTAATCCAAACCCTAGTTTGGAATTTAACATGAGATGGGGCAAAGCTTACCTCTAAGCTCGCTACTTTCTTGCTCTAGAGAGGGAGAAGATGAAGTGGCTTCACTCCAATAGCTTCTTCTCCACTTTCTTCTTCTTCTTTTTCCTTCCTTTCCTTTGTCTTCTTCTTCTCCTTTGTCTTCTAGAGAGAGAGAGGGAGAGAAGAAAGTGTGAGAGGGTGAGGAAATGAGAGAAATATCTCATTTGCCCTCATACATAGCTATTGGGTTTCCAAAATGCAAATAAACCCCTCAACTTTTACTTTAATACACTGCTCGAACTGGGTTGTTCGTGCAGGCGGGGACTGGTCTCTCCTTCAGGGACCGGTTCCCGAAGGCTCTCCCCGCGCAGCCAGAGCTGCTGCGCGCAGGCCAACCGGTCTCTCTTTGGGGGACCGGTCTCTCGGGGACCGGTCTCTCGGGCAGGGACCGGTTCCCGAGAGCTAATTTCTCAGGACTTAGCCGATTTTTCGGCTGTCTCATTTCATACGCGTTCGGGGACCGGTCTCTCCCACCAGGGACCGTTCCCCGAGACCTCAAAACTGCAGAATGCAGATTTTGATCCTTTAGCTCTCGAAAACCTCCCGTAATTCACTTTTGTTCATTTTAACACCTTCGGACTTTCCGAAGTGTACCATCCTCGCACTTTGGTCAATTTGACTAAAGTTCGATATTTATTTTCCGAATTTTTGGTATATTACAGTGAACTTGGTTTATGCGAAAGCGAGCGATTGGGTTAATGGTAACACTTCTCTAGAAGGAAGTAGAGATGGACTAGAAGGCGTACTTGTTGTCTACTTAAGGGACCTTGTGGGGCGGCCGACCACATGACACCGAGAGTGGACACGATTATGCTTGTTGCTTTCACTTAATTGGGTAGTTATTTGGAATGTGTAAGAGTCACGTGTTTCCAATACTAATGTGTGTGTGCATTGCGTTTCAGGACGCGATGGCACCACCAAGGAGAGTCACGAGGTCCACACCGGCGGAGCCTCGAGAGGAGCCCGGGCAGTCGGGGTCGGACGACGTGCACGAGTTGAGAGCCCAAGTAGCGGCTTTGGCCGGGGCTACGCGACTTCAAGGGGAGCAGATAGGGCGGCTCCACAAGATGATGGCGCAACAGGCGGCAGCGGCATCAGTGCCAAGGGATCAACCCCCACCGGCTGCCCCTGTAGTACCACCTCCTGCGGTGGCGGCAACGCCAGTGACGGCTGTTCCTCCGGCGGCATCGGGTTCATCGGTTCCTATTTTCGATGTACTTGAGGCTGAGCAGGAGCGTACGTTGGCGGCGCTGACGGCATTTAAGCGATTCAACCCTCCGACCTTCAACGGTGACGTGAAGGATCCGTGGACGACGGAGAATTGGCTAGCCGCGATGGAGGCCTTATTCGAGGATATTTACACCCTCGAGAAGGATAAGGTTCATTTGGCAGCTCATTGTTTTGACGGGTCGGCTCGGTTGTGGTGGAACCAAGTGAGGAAAAATCGCTCGCTAGGGCACCCTTTCCTTACTTGGGAAGCGTTCCGGGAGATGCTGCTAATGGAGTATTTCCCCGAAAGTGACAAAAGGAAAATCAAGGAGGATTTTCGGAAGCTGAGGCAAGGAAGCCGCTCAGTGCGGGAGTATGAGAGGGAGTTCACGCACATGATTAACTGTGTGCCGGCTTGGTCCATGGAGATAGGGACCGAGCGGAGGTATTTGAGCGTGGGTTGCAACCCGAGATTTTCAAGGTTATTCATGCATTCCGCTTGAAGACCTATGAGGAAGTGCTTGATCGAGCGCTTTGGGTGGAGCGCGGGAATGCCATCGCGCGTGATGAGCGCGAGAATTTTGAGAGAGACAGGGAAAGAGATAAGACCAAGAAGCGACCGTGTCACGCCCCGGGTGTTAGGTCCTATGTGTTGGCAAGTTTCGTGGGTCGAGTCGGAGTCTTGAAGAAGTTCGGAGCGGAATATTGAAGATCGAAGAATTCAAGACTACGAAGAATCGGAAAGGACGCAAAACACGTAAAACATGAATCACGATGCGTAGGTAAGCTTTAAATCTTGTTTATGGTGATTCATACTTATTTATAGATCTTAGAATCATATTTTCAAGTTGTAATTGATTAGAAAGTTTCTAAGAGTTTGTAAAACCCGAAACAATGCATTTTCAGCGAAAATTGCATTGCTGTACCGGTACAAGGGTTTTCTGTCCAGGGTACAGCCATCAACGTTGCGCAGAAAGTTTGATGGTTGTTCCGGCTCAAAGGATTTTCTGTCCAGGGTACAGCCATCAAAGTGGCGCAGAGAGTTGGGATGAGTTTGTTCGGTACAAGCTTCAATGCTGTACGCGTAAAGGCCTGTTCGGAACAGCTGAAGCTATCCAGGTACGGAGTTCGCCAGCAAAATCTTCCGTATGGTGTACCCTGGACAGCTTCCTTGTTCGGTACAGGTTGTGTTTTTGGAAAGAAATTTCTGAATTCGACTACAATTGATTCTAAAGTCTTAAATAAGCTTATTGGCTTCTCTAACACATCAAGCTCTCGGATACATGTTGAGGAAAACCGAGAGGCTCGGATTTTCATCTTAAAACCTATTTTCTACAAAAAGCTCTTTTAGATTAAATCGAGATATTGAATTGATATTAATATGTCGATTTCATCTCCGTTCGCTTGGGTTCTTCCGGTTTTCTTAACGACTTACTTCCTAAGCGAAGGATCACATAACACATGATGCTCTTCATGAACGGCGTCGTGGATTCGGCGTGAACGATGCGGTTCGTGACGATTCGATCGTGAGTCGTGGATTCGAGGTGGGCGTCGTGGAGTTTGACGGTGTGACATCGAGGCTTCGTGGATTCGAGTCGGTGGGGAAAAACGTTACGTGGGATCGGGCGTGGTTCATGGATTCGGAGTGGGGCGTGACAACCGTTGGTGTGCGCTAGAAATCGGAGGAAGATCGAAGAGAGGTAGAGTCCGTGGAGTCGGTAATCACCTTGTAATCTTTTCTCTTAGTGAATTGTTTTTTCGCGTGTTGGTCCCGTGGGTTTTTCTCCAAGTTGGAGTTTTCCCACGTAAATCTCGGTGTGCTTTTTATTTTCCGCATTTATTTTTATTGCATCGAGATTTGTGGTTTTTTGGCCTTTCACCTATTCACCCCCCCCTCTAGGTGATAGATACAATCTAGATAGATCCTTGGGCTACTCAAAACTTTCAATTGGTATCAGAGCAGGATCTAGATATATTGTTATCTAATGGCCGAAGGTGGTAACATTAATCGACCTCCGCTCTTCGACGGCACGAATTATGCCTATTGGAAAGTTCGCATGAGAGCTTTTCTAATTGCTATCGATGAGCGAGTATGGCAATCTATTGAATTTGGGTGGAAACATCCGATAGAAAAGGTCGATAATGTTGAAAAGCCAAAACCACGGAACAAGTGGACAAAAGAAGAAAACGAGACATCTTCGTTTAACGGCAAGGGCATAAACGCTTTATTTAATGCATTGTCTCAAACGGAGTTTACTCGCGTTTCGGCGTGTGAGACCGCCAAGGAAATTTGGGATACTCTACAAATTACACATGAGGGTACTAGTTTAGTAAAAATTCAAAAGCTCCAAATGCTAACTAGCAAGTTTGATTCTATTTCTATGGATGAAAATGAGACCTTTACCGAGTACTATACACGTCTACAAGATGTTGTGAACACATGTGCTAACTTGGGAGAGAAAATCCCGGATTCAAAGGTTGTTAGGAAAATCCTTCGCACTCTTCCGGAACGTTTTCGGGCAAAGGTCGCCGCGATCGAAACGGTCAAGCATCCGGACGAGATGAAAGTAGAAGAATTAGTAGGAGCTTTACAAACGTATGAAATGACTTTTCCTACTAATCAATCTTCTTCCAAGTCTCTCTCTAAAAGCACAGGGGTTGCATTGAAATCGACAAAAGAGAAAGACGACGACTCGGATTCCGACGGAGATATTTCGCTTGCCGATTTCGAACATCAATTAGCGCTCCTCACGAAGAAATTTCGCCGGAATTTTCGAAAGAAGAATAGATCGGACAAGGCCTCATCGTCAAAATCTTCATCGTATACATCTAAGGAGAAGAAGCGTGCAAAGGCTTCGAAAGTAAAGGATGTATTTGAAGGCGAGATCCAATGCTTCAAGTGCAAAGGCTACGGTCACATTGCGACGGATTGTCCTTCAAAGAAGACATATAAACAAAAGGCTATGCAAGCAAAGACGTGGGATGATTCGACATCAAGTGAATCATCATCAAGTGACGAAGAGAAGAATGATCAAATTGCCTTATTTGCTAATACACCTTCGTCGAATGTTGTGTGTTTATCCTCTATCGCTACTAATTCTAATGTATCTCTTTCCTCGCATGATTCATCGAGCGACAACGGCGAAAGCGGGGAGGATTCGAACGACGAAGATATAGCGGAAGCTTACAACCTACTTCTTATTGAATCAAAGAAGATGGCTAAATTAAATAAGAAGTTGAGGCGTCGTATGTTGAATCTTGAAGAGGATAACAACAACTTGAAAGCCACGAAAAAAGCTCTCGAGGAGGAAAGGGAATCAATTTTGAAAACGAATTCGGACCTCCTTGGGAAGCTTAATGAAGCGGAATCAACGATCAAATCATATAAAGACAAGGTTGGATTTTTGGAGCAACAATTTGAGGAATCAAACACATCCAACAAGTCTTTGACCGATCAAGTTCGTCAACTTCAATCCGACATTCAACGTTTTTCTTCCGGATCAAAGAAATTGGACCATATGCTCGGATTGGGTCAAACGAATAAGCTAGGCCTTGGATATGAACGGACATATGTTGAGAAGGATCAAACGGCAACATCTAAAGTCTCAACAACTTTAAAAGGCAAAGTGTGTCATCGAT
>NW_017893532.1:0-42081 GCF_001540865.1 Ananas comosus
ACGGTGAGTGGTGGACCTGCCGCTCCGGATAGCAACCACCTGCCTATAAACACTACTAGGGTTGTGACTGAACCGCCGTTAGTGCACCTTCGACAAGGTCCTCGATAACAATAGCTGCATGTAAGGCGTCTCGCAACTCGCCGTTTACCTTCCTCTAAACGTGTCGAACGTGGTCCCCCTGTCCTGACATCGACTCATGTTCGCCCTCAAAAGAGTCGAGGACGTGACACGTGGGAAACACCAATCCCACTGCTCCTGTTCCGGGCATAAAAGTTCCACCCGGAAGCCAGCAGCTATAAAGCGTAGCAAGTCAGCAGTTTGAATGGATGTATAGCCCTTCACCACTTGGCACGGGAATAGCACTTCTTTCCACGCCTCTAATACTTCCTCGTCTCCCTTCTAAAGCTGTCTCCCTTTTCTTTCTCCGGTCGCCGACTCCCACCATCGGTCTGCGTGAGATCTTCCGGCGGCTTCGTGGGCTTCTCGGTCAGAACTCCCTCACCGAGAAGACGCGGCACACCTCCTACACTAGCAGTGGCCCGAGGTGTAACACACTAAGCGCCACCAGGGGTGAAAGGTGGGATCACAGGTGTCGCACCTCCGTTCATGAAAGAGACACCGGTCTTCCCGGTAAAGATAAAACTCACGGCGAAGTGGCCAAGGCTCGGTTCCCTGAGGTAGCTGTGTAATGGTCTAGCCTGCAGGGGGGTAAGTCGCAGTATGAGTCCGAGGCTCACCCGCATACGTACACCGGGTCTGGCTCCTCCGCCGTCGTCGTCTCCTTCAACACCGTCTATAGTAAAATTAATTACCTTATTCTCAAGCTCGAAATAAACTATGGCCATGTAGCGTAAGTAAATAGCTGGCCGATAAACGGGTCAATGTACTGAAACTCGAACATGGATCAAACGTAGGTCCTGCTCATTAACATGGGCTGGTGTGAAACCTATAAGTTCTCAAGACGGGATCAACGGGACAAGCCTATCTCCTAACCTAATATGGTCAACTAAATAATCGCAACGTATTCGAACCTATCAAGCTACACCACAAGCCATATCTAACTGAATGGTTCATGATACGGTGATAGTTAACATTCTTAGCTTGCCACTGGAAAGCCCTTGGCCCTGTCCTACTTCATCATAAGTCCCCTACAGTCTCAAACAACAAACGCTATTGGTAATCGAGAAGCGCTCGATCCGTCGACTAGTCCTCTCCAACACATTGGAAGAACCGATCACAACACCACTCCCTACTTCTATGGGGATCCTAACTACTATAAGACCAGCATGTCTTAAAATCACTACACAAAAGTCATCACAACGGCCCATACGGTGGACTATCCCTCTAACTCAAACACCATCTAAAACAAGGATCCTAATGGGGTTAGAGTTTTCATGGGATAGCCTACCGCAGTCGATTTAATTTCTTCGACTCCCGTGTTAATGTCTTAAACAACCTGTTTCCTAAGTAGTCCGGCTCACATAGCGGAACCTCTCGTGGCCAAAACAAGCAGTTCTTTTTCCCGCCTAGAGAAGTGAATACACACCTGATGGCACTCTAGTTGTTTCAGTTATAGTTCTTATTCATAGGCAACGGTTCCTAACTGCTGAATAAAATAGTTGAAATTCCTAGTTCCCACTTAAGGTTGTAGTTGAACATTAGCTCTATGGTAGTCGAGTTTTAGTTCAGACTTCTACAAAGCTTCTGCCGAAAAGCTTATGCCATACCTGTAATACTCAAATGACAGTATGGCAAACCCGAATGATTACGGGGCCGTCGGAAATACCTAGATTACTTGGCACAGAAATTCGGAATAGATCTGTATAAGCAACACCACAAATAGCTGCTGTAAAACCAAATAAAAGCTTCACTGCTCCTCGTACTTCTTGTAAATTCTGAACATGAAGTTTACGAAGCCCTCTTCTTCGAGAAGCGATTAAACTTCTTCACGCTTAAGATCGAGGCGCTTCATCGTAAAAATCCTGTGTACTAGAGTCCTCGTCCATATCGGCACCTAGGATACTTCTAACTTCGTTAGTTCCTAACCGGATCTGACTAATTACAATAGCTCTAAGCCTCAAAAGAGTCAGACCAGCCGATGATAGCCTCCAAGCAGCTCCCCAAACGATTCAATAGATGAGGGGAGTGCACCAAGTGCATATTCCCGTGGTTCAAACACACCTTGCTACACACGCTTTCTTCGAAGGTTCTCAATTTTCTTGCCAACTGTTGACGGGGTTAGAATTGGACCGGTCAATGACCTCATCCCATACACTAGACATCGCTATGAAAAAAATTACTTAACCCTACACAAAACTACGTCCTACCTTTTCACTATCGAATATGAAGATCGGTTAACTTCCTTATACTCTTCTTGATAGGATGAATACTAAACCTCAACCATCGGCATCAGAAGCGTAATTTCGATACCGCAGTAATAGATATGCCGCTCGCCACACTTCATATGTGTCTAGTGTTTTCGAACTTCATAGAAAAATACGTCTTTCTCGACTTAAACTCCGTCACATCTACCGATCTCGATGAGTTCCTAATACTAGATTGCTAGGAGATGGTAGGCCTTTTTCGATTGCACCACCGCCTACGAGATTCGGCCTTCAGCTGCTTTTTAAATCGTTACGAGCATCGGTGCGTTGGTGGCAATTATCTTCTCTACTTTGCCAACCTCATTCTCCATCACCGAGGACTATGTAGAAACTCCAATTACAGAAATCACCACGTTGGATGGTACAACCTATCCTATTTCCTTTTCGTTCAAGTGCTATAACTTAACGTTTACTAAGCTAGATTCTAGTGACTACCTATATGGTCACTGAAAGTACACCTACTAGTTCCAAATAATGCTAAGACGTTAGCTTAAACATACGGCTGCCGCAGTCCCTAATCTCTCATTTAAGAAGATCTCCGAGTAGAACGTGGAATACGAGATGTAGGCCCCCCATGTTTCTACATGTTCCTAAACTTCAATAACATAACCACCGGGTCTTACTTTTTCCTGCAACCTCTCAAACATCGAGTTACGAACTGGACAGTTGTCCATTTTCAACTCGTAGCTGATGGGCGCCCTTTTGAAGTCTTAAATAGATATGGGCACACCTTCACCCTTTCCTAATGGTACTTGAAACAACATCCGAACGGAGCGAGTGTTCAACCCGTACTGCGATAAACCCACCAACACCTATCCAACTGCTTTAGCCGAGTAAAGTAAGGATAAGTGTGCCAAACCTGTTTACTCTCCGAGCACGTCCATATAGAACTACTTTAACACGTTGAAGTACCTCATGGATGAAGATATCACAGCCTAGCTCTAGGGAGCAAATACAGAGTGAAAACCTCCTCAGACGTACTACGCAATCCGTGAGCTATCCTAAAGTCATGACGAAAGGTGAGAGTCTCACTACCTGTTAGACTCGCGTGATAAGTCTAAGAACTCCTATACGAAGCCCGTACATATTATCTGAAGGTTCCGCCCACCGGTATTATGAATGGATACCGCCTCAAACGAATATTGTTATCAATAATTCTTTCGTAATTCTACGGTGGCAAACTTCGTGAGATACCTGCCTTTACATCTAGTGGAGAAGTAACCTCACTTCAGCCACTCTCTGACCAAAACCCGGGTCTACACGAGGTCCTTCATCTTTTTTTCCAAGCGGAACGTGCTCTCTCCAACCACCGTCGCGTTTCATCTTTCTTTTCGATACGCCTATTCGCAGCTACTCTTAATCTTAAAGTTCAACCTCCAGTACAGGAAAACTTTCAAAACGGCTGCTTCCCTTAATTTTCTAAGTCGTATGCTCCTTTCAACTCGGCAGCCAAATAACCTGGCATACTCTATAATCTCGCACATCCGAGCCGTCGCATAGCCGAACGAAATGGTGACTTGGATAGCCCTCACGTGTTGCAGAAAGTACAAAGCCATAAGGCCTTCATGTAAACCTAAGTCGAGTACAAAACCTACGCTACGGTAATCTCGATTTCCTTCTGAACTCGAAACTTCTTGTTGGATACTTCTAAAACCGAGCGCTACACTTCTTCGAAGCCTTAACACTATAAGGAATACACTTCCACGAAATCTCGTTGGTGCTACTTACGCTTCGGTGCACTTTCAACCTTTTGCGTGAAGTCCTCACGATAGGGATAGAAAAAATCTACCTCGAAACTCCATAAACTAAAGATCAAAGCGCCTGCTTTGAGGAAAAATCCTCTCCTCTTACATCATATGACTTGAAATCGTTAAACATTCCAAGGTCACAGTCTTATCATAAAACATGATGAGAACCACACAACCTTCCAGCAACTGACACATGGCTGGATAATGAGTACAAAGCACTTGCGCTCTCCCTCAGGAATACAGTGCGGGGCGAGGGGTGGTTAAACCAGCTCAAGCCCGGTGCAGTTATCTGTGGCTTGTCTGTCCCGGAGGGGACGGGCGGGTTCCGAGATCGTTGTTCATATTATTCCGTTAGTTTGTTACTCTAAACGTTAATATGTTCCGAACGTACTCCCGTTCGTTGTTGCCTTCGCTTTCGAGATTCGATTTTGTATGTTGGTATGTATTATAAACTAATGTAAATTTGGTTTATGATCATTTGATTTTGATAATGTAGGTAAACGAAAGTAAGTATTATAGAAAAATGTAGTATTAGTAAGAGGTTTTATGTACTTAGTAAAAGTTGAAAATGTAGATATTTAGTTGTTTTATTTTCAACTATGTACATGTGTTTTCCTTACTGATTATACGTTCATGAGGCCACCGGTGATCGATATCGCGCTATGGGAACGGAGCTAGGAGGCGGTGGAACGAGCGTGAGCCTAGACATCCCAATCACCACATTCTTGATGTTGCTTCAAAGGTCACCCAAGCCGTTTGCTGGAGCGGCTGAATGGGTGATCCAGATAAGTCCGTATTCATAAAGTTCCTTTCTTTTTGACATTGGTTATGATTACGATTATGATACGGACGTTCCTTTGACAGTCACTTATTTTTTAGCTATATCTTACTAATACGTACGTACGAGACAGGTTTTGAAATTGAACCGAATATGCGTTAGCATAGCCAATTGGAACAATTGGGATTATTGAGTGTTAGGTTTTAGGGAAAGTAAGCCCCTCCGAGATTCGTGATGTTCTGGGCTCCCTGGCAAAAGCCCCTGGCGCGAAGGGCACCACTGTTAAGGCCTTGCGTGGCGAACTCCCCCTCGATGGAGGGAGTTCGGTTCTGAATAGCACTCATAGCTAGGTTAGGAGATGAACTCCTGTATATCGGTGATCGGTGTTACGGTGAAATTGTTACTATCCAAGGGTGGAATAGTATGAATGGTGAGAACCAATTTGAAATAAATTGATAAGAACAGAGCCACGGTTAGAACAAAGTCAACAGTTATGACAGTGCGGGGCGAGGGGCACCACTGTTAAGGCCTTACGTGGCGAACTCCCCCTCGATGGAGGGAGTTCGGTTCTGAATAGCACTCATAGCTAGGTTAGGAGATGAACTCCTGTATATCGACTTTCAAAACTTATCGGGTTCCTAGATAGATCTAACATAGATAGTGGATCCCCCCCCCACTTATCCACTTTCCGGTTTTTTGGTGTTTAGAGCTACGTTATTTTTATTTACGCCTTTTATTTTTCGTGTGGCTCTAAATGCACCCTTTTGAGGTTTGAGCCTCATTTTTTGGGTGCCCTGGTTGTATGCTATTGTTAGGTGATTCTTATTTTCTAATGTTCCACTAAATGGCTTAGGTGCCTGAGTTTGGAGAGAAGATAGAAGAGGCCTAGAGCGCGTGTGGTTGCCCAATAGGTGCGGGGTGCAGGCTTAGGTGCTTGCGGTGCAGGGTTTAGGTGCTTTGCAGTGGTGAAGCTTAGGTGCTTCGGAGCTAGTGCAGCTTAGGTACTGCGGGTGAGCTTAGGTGCTCGAGTGCTAGGCTTAGGTGCTTGGCAGCATTTTATGCGGCTTAGGTGCTGCGGTGATACTTCTTATAGTACTTATACCACTAGGAAGCGAAACCTCATAGCATCCTTTGGTCCCTTATCTTGAGGTTCGCTTCGCCTCTAGTTTAGCTGTATAATTATAGTTTAAAGTTATAGAGCTAAACTAGATTTTCTCCGAAAAACATCTTTTATCCAAAATCTACTTTAGACTCGGAGATCCCAAAGAGTTTATACATAAAAGCACTACGAACTAGTCTATCTCTTGGGGTTATCGAATAAATATCTGAAATCTTAGTTAACCTCAGCTTAATCTTTCAAAAAAAGGTTTTTGTCGTGGAACATGGCCTTGTTCCTTACAACAGGTCCCATGTGGTACTGCCTTCTAAAAAGACGCTTCGAAGACATGGGACCTATCCGACAACGAACAAGGCCTTGTCCAAAACATGGCCATGTCGTACTTCCAACATGGCCTTGTTGGTAGTTTGAAGAGACGCGTTGCAACTACCGACATGGGACCTGTCTTTTGGGAACATGGCCATGTTGTTACGTTAAAAGCGACTTTTACGTAACAAAACTCAAAATGTTCGAGAATCTTTGAAAGATTGGTGAGTGTTGAACTTTTGTACTAAGATTCTAGATATTAATTCATACTTAGTGGTATTTGTTCTAAATTTCGAATGGATTTGTAGCACTAAGTACAAAATGCACAAAACGCAGGAAAGGCTAAGAAGCATCAGAACTTAAGAAGCTAGAAGTTATAAGGCGAGGCCTGAAGAAGTTCTGAGGCTGAGCTGGGTGCTTTGAACGGTTGTGTATCCTGGATTGTTAGAGGGGGAAACCGTTAAAGCACTGTTTTGTGTGTATTTGAGTGTTTAATGTTAGATTTCTTTTTTGCTTCAAGTTACAGTAGTGGTTTTGTAGCTTGGGGAGCGCACATTAGCTTTATGTTAAACTTTTGAGTTTTAATGTAGTTTTGAGGATTTTATCTGAGATACTGAATCTGCGTTGATCCTCAGAACTTCAGAACTAAAGGACGTTTTGTGCAGTAAGTTTTTACTAATCGTGATTTAAGAATATGGAAGAGGGGGAAACAAGTGTAGAGGGGGAGACAAAAACTTGAGTAGTAGGAGACGAAGTCAAGTGACGAAGTCAAGTTACGGACAAGTAGGTACGAGAGGGGGAAGTAGATGCGAGAGGGGGAAAAACAGTTTTTAACGGTTTTCTTTCGTTTATTTCTCTCTTTTGTATGATCTTTTTGTACTCTCATCAGATCAGTATCAATGTTCGGATTTTGTTTTCATTTTTGTATGATGTCTTTCTATTCGTTCCTTTAGATTTTGTAACAGGATTTGTAGTTTACGTCACTTTCTTTCTTTGATTCGAGCTGCTTCTTTAGTGAGGCACAGGAGTAGTAGTAGTAGTAGTAGAGGACGTGGTCGAGGTCTTGGAGGTCGGAGTCCTCGTAGTGGTCTGCCACCTTACTCTCCTACAGCACTCCTACTGGAGACTATGCTTCATCTTCTACCTCATCCAAGGGTTTATAGTAGTACAGATGTGGGGTAGAATAGGTAGTTAGAAAACTATGAATTGAGTTTGAAAAACTACGGCCTGAGTTGAAAGGAAGATTACAACAAGTGAAAAAAAAAATTGAAAGCGTTTAGAAAGAATTGACTAAGGTTACAGCAGCGAAGGGGGCTTGATCTACTTCATAGCATTGAAGGAGCTCTACATCCGCCTCCTCGTCTCGATCTTCGTCGAGAGCCACCTCCACGACCCGATCGATGAAGTCCTCCACCGGGAAACCAGACTACCTTACTGAACTCTCACGATTGGCTGAATCGGGTTCAGTGACTTAGTTAACCGGGTTCCGGTTGTAGTATTAACAGTGTTCTTCATAGGTGAGGTAAACGAACTTCTTAAGAGCATTAGTCTTGTCCCTTACCATCATCTAGGGCAGCTCAACGTGGGACTTAATGCACTTAGTAGGAAACGGTCTAGTCTTTACCTTACAACTACAAGTTGGGTGCTCGGACGAGCCCTACTGGTTCATCTATATCGTTGTGGTTAGAGAGGGTCGCCTAGGAGAAACACGGCTATCAACCAACTTGTAACATCGAGTATTGGTTCCTATCGTTCACTATGAGTCCATTATTCAGGAACCTAAGTTACATTGGTACTCAGTACATTTGTGGCCGAAACGTATATTGAGGTTCTTGTCATAGGTCCACTCAACTACGAACCTTAGGAGGACTACATATCTCTTCTGGACTTCACAGGTGTACGTAGGGGTTCTAGAGAGGTTATAGTATCCCCCATTGACCTTTAGAGGAGACTGCGTGTTGTCAGAACTTCTATTTTCACGGACAAAGTAGTAGAAGTCGTTCGTGGAAAGGTAAGTATATCTTGAGGGATTATTCAAGGTGTGTCTTTCCTCGGAAGCGTCCCTGGGCAGGTTGTCCGAGTTATCCGCGTGCGACATCATTAGCAGGTTTTAGTCCTTGGAAAGCTTAGTCTAGTACTTTCAAGTGTTTTGCAAGTCGATACGTGCTGAAACTACGTTTGTTGGAAGCGGCACGACCTCCTTGGAGACGTCGAACAAAACTTGCAGGGAGTGCTCATGCTCTTGGTGGTGGCACTCTACTAAGCGGTCGATTTGGAAACGGAAACAGTTCAGCGCGTTATCCAAGAAGTCTAAGAAGTCCCCTCGAGAGGACTATTAGGCCTAGTCTTGGCCTGCGAAGAAGTCACCATGCACAAGAAAATCTTTGGGGTACTGCTGGAGATGGTGATGGTGCCGAGGCAGAGGGTCGGTACTCGTGGTTTTCGTGGTCATGCTCGTTTTTACGGTAAAAGGATATAGTTTTTAACGTATGTACTTGTATTAAAGACCTTTTTTAGACATTTTTGTCGCTTTTTTAAAGATTTATGTAATCTTACGTATGTTTTCGATAAAGATTGGTCTAGTACGTTTTATAAAGTCGTTTTTAACTAGAAAAACTTTTTAGGGCTTTAATGTACGTGTAATCTTGTATTTAAAATCTAGTCGCTTTTTATTGAACAAAACTACAACAAGTTCACAAGATGTTCGTTCCATTATCGGATTCTGTGACTAGATATCGTTTTTTAACGTAGTTTTTGCCTAATCTTGTCTCTAGTTTGGGAATAAGGCGTTTTTGTCACTTTTATCGTTTTAGCCCTATTTTAAGTATTTAAACTACGATTTTTGAATGTTTAGGTGTCCCTTTTACACATCTTGCTTACTTCCTCTCAGAGTCCTCGAGTGTCTTGGTTTTTAAAACCTTTTGCTAACTCAAACCTCTTTCTAGCTTCGCAATATGGGCCAATATAAAGCGAGCCGGCGTCTGGAACATAGCCATGTGCCCAAGAACAAGGCCATGTTCCTGGTTTTACACTTTTTTTTTTAAAGCTTTTTATATTAAATTTTTAGATAGTGTAAATTTAATTTAAGTATATCAATTCCGAAAATGAGGTTTTTAGTAACATTACTTTTATTATATAATATTTTAAAGTTTTAGGTAGTTTAGTAGTTTTAAAGTAAAAGTTTTTACTAAATTATTAAGTTTTTGTAGTTCTACATTCAACTACTTTTTACTAAATATCTATAAGTTATTTTAACTGTGGTTAAACAGCATTGTACAAGTTTTATCTCTAAATTAGTTATACTATGGCCCCCACCGAGAAACTCGTAGAAAAAGTTTGATCGTGGAATAATGAGGCTTTTAAGATTTTAATAATAAAAAGTTGGAAAAAGCCAATGTGTTAAGTTATAAGTACACCATCGAAGTGTGTGAACGGCCTGCTGGCCCCACCATCGAGAAAGGATGTACACCACCATCAAAAGTGTGAGGAAAACCTACATTGAGAAAGGTGTAGAAAATTTGTATCCTCAAAAAGTAAAAAAAAGTAAAAAAAAAGAATAAAAGTTTGAGGGGGATTTAATATGTTAGAGTGTTAACTTTTATTAAAACTGCTTAAAATCAGTTAATCTCTTATAGCCACACTCTATCCCGCTCCTCGACGAAAGTGTCATAAAATAACTTCTCTATGTGCATCAACCATTCTCCACAATCCAATGGTCTGCCTTTTCCCCATCAAAGATCGGGGGATTGCACCTCCTGAATTCATTGAGAGTGGAGGGTGTAGTAACGGCCATGGGATTCTCTGCCAATGACACGCCATTAGCCAAGGCAGGGGCAGGACGAGAGCGAGATCTGACTGCAAGTGATTTAGGTCGCTTTTTTCGCAGCAGATGAATCAGAGAAACAGCCTCAATCAGCCATTTTTCTA
This sequence comes from Ananas comosus, assembly GCF_001540865.1. Lineage (NCBI taxonomy): Eukaryota > Viridiplantae > Streptophyta > Magnoliopsida > Poales > Bromeliaceae > Ananas > Ananas comosus. The sequence goes on from NW_017893532.1 coordinate 10,261, forward strand.
GATGCTGGGCCGATGAAGTAGAAACGCGTATCGACTGAAAAGAATATATTAGCCGAAAGCACATAAAGATGGAAACGCTTTGAGAAGTAAAACATACCACTAAAAAGGGAGACGAGGCCTCCTGATACTTGTCAGAATCCTCCCCTAAATCCTGTTGCCCCGGGGAGTCAGATGAAACTTTTTTATCCATAGAAGCGACTGAGGAACAGATAAAAGAAATTAAAGATAGAAAGAAAAACAAAACTGAATTGAAGAAAAAGATAAAATACCTTCTGTATGAAGAATTTTGTGGAGAGAGTGAGACATGGTCTTGGAGAAAATATCCTTACAAAAATATTCCCAAGCCCTTGGGAATTGGAGATTGGCCAACCCATGTGGTTCGGCCAAAAACCCACAAGAGTAAAAAAGCATTGGAGGCAATTCCCCATAGCCGAAAGCCGATCTGCTTCGGTGGCACTCTTCGTAGGCGGACGGCGACGAGCGGTGTTGGACATAAAAAACTTGGATTGTGTTGGGATCGCTTCAACGAATCCAAATTGATGCACCACATTGATGCACCACATAATGAGAGGAGTAAACTTCAGTGTTGGGTGTCAACTTGGAACGAGATTTTAGGCCAATGTGGAGGTCTTGCACGGCTAGCAGAGAATACCAAACGTCGGAGTATTCGTTGGCGCGAGAGGAGGCCATTTGATCCTTGATGGCTTCAAACTGAGTAAGGAACCAAAGTGGGCGCGTTAGACATTCTCCAAAGAGGGCCCATTTGATTAGATGGCGTTGGTCTTTTTCGTAAAAGACTTTAAAGTACGTCAGAAAATCAACTAGCTGACCCGAAGTTAAGGGTTTCGGGGAGCCGAAAGGCTAAACCATACGTGTCAAAATTAAGAGTTGAATCCATATCTAGGGGGGTTCGGCACAAAACTGAAAAATAAATCTGTAGAAAATCTGTAGACAGAGTTGTAGAAACCGAAGAACACCACAGCCGGAGCTGATCACAACACCATTCTTTGATAGCAATAGCCTGATTGACTCAAAAATTTCTCGGTAGACACAATAAAGGAAATATGCACCTAGTTCTAGCTTCTTGCCATTGCCTAGCGCAATGGCGATCAGGACGAAATCTCAGTTGATCTTTTGCAAACAAGTGCATAAGAGGTTGTGGCAGAGCCAGTAGAGGAGGAAGGCAGTATGTTCCTTCCTAGTGACTGAAGTGGATGCCTGACCTGCGAACTACTGCATAAACTTGGTATATGCAAGGTTCGCCTTCGGATCTAGATAGGCCTCAAAATCCGCCACTCCATCAAGATTATAGGCCATAGAAAGGGTGATGCCATGAGGACAGAACGTCAAAAAGGGTTGGGTGAAAGGCTCCACCCTAAAGAAGAAGGTATTGGAGACTGGGGACCAAAAACATAAAGCCATAGCAAGAAGAAGACTGTCGTCTTGAGGATGAACCTTCAAGAGTTGAATGGCTTCATAAAATATCCATTTCGTACCAGAGGTCGGCGTAAAAATCCTCAACTCGGTTCAATAAGGGCAAATAAGCATCTGAAATGCTAGGTCGGGTCTGGAGACTTCTCCCTGATGACTTCAAGGTGGACTAAGAAGGTAGTGGATGATGTTAGCCATCAAAGAAAGACCATCAGCTGAGAAGGAAAATCATCGAGTGCAGGAGGCTCCGCAAAAGAAGGGTCGAGCACAAAGCGAAAATGATCTAATACGACATATTGCGTGAGAAGGGTGTAGTCAAGAGACGGAGAAGACAGGAGAGAAGCGATTGGAACCATCAAAAAAGAAACTTGGAATCAAAGGAAAAGAAAGAAGAGGATTAGAGAAGAAACCTTTGAAAAGAAAGAAAGAGAATGGGAAAGGGAGAAGACGAAGGGACATAAGAGAAATGAGGCCGTTAGAGGGAATTTCAAAAATGAGTTATGATGACGAAGTGACAGCAGCTATTATTAGTGCCCTAATTAATGACCTAAATGAGACAAAAAGAGCACAAGAAATCATAGCTGTCAAAGGACAAGGGTACAACTAAAAAGAATGACAAAGCAGGGTAATTAATCTCAGTGGTTGAGAAGGCGGCCTTTTAATCTTGGTCGTTGAACAAGATGACACAAGCCACCCAAAACAGTCGTTCGGCAGCTTGCCGGGGAGGCATTATTGGCACCATAAAAATAGTGCCACGTGGTTAGTAATGTACACCACAAAAAGGGCCCCAAAGCCAAGCATAGAGCGACATGTGGTATGCCAGGACCCAGGAAGAACGTGCCTAAAACTGGAAATTGATTGGCCATAAGGCGGTTGGGATCGGCCAGGACATGGCCGAAACATACCTCGTAGTGGGAAAAAATTGAATAACGGCGGGTGTGACTATAAATAAATAGAACATGCCTGTCAAAATGGTCTTTTTCCCTTGAGAACAAGAAGACCATTTTATTTCATGTACCTTTATGCTTTCTAAGAGTAGTCTTTACTTGTAATCTTTATTTTCTCTATATTTTTTGCTTTCCTTGGAGTCGTTGTAAGTTAGATTTCTTTATAAGTAAGATCAACAGTGGAACCCATCGTTCTGTAAACGTCTTTCCTTTTTTGCAATACATATTAGAACTACTTGGCTCATTTCAGCCGAATATATAGTAAAATGCTTGAACTCGGCTGATCAGATCCCTCCTCAGCTGCTCGCTTGATTTACTCTGGTGCTCAAATATCAAAGGTAACCTTCATAAGCCGTTCCGCCTCCCTGCTCGATTCCGGAAGAAAGCTATTGATCGGGTCAATGGTCCAGGATTTCGACTCATAACAATAGTAAACAAAATAATAAAAGTAAATATTTACAATCGAAATCACTTCATCTAATGTAAGAGACCACCAAACACGATGCCTGGTTGTTGGTTAGTTGTTGGAATGAAATGCCTCTCCTATCAGGATAACCCGAATCAAACGCACAAATTTGGTTCGCGTTATGTAACATTACAGATTATTTCGACATATCCGGATATCTTGAATTTCTGAATGAGATTACTATTGATGTTGCATTAGCGCATTTTGTTTAGTGCAGTGATATAATGCTAGATTGCAATGAATATAACATTACAATATTTGGTTCAATTTATAAAATTAAGTAATCCTGACAACAAAATATAATCTATTTCAAAATTGCCCTCAATCATATTTAACAAAAAAAATTTATTATTTAGAAATAATAATTTTTTTACAAAATTTTATTTTAAATAATTTAAAATTCAAATTTAAAATTTTATTCTTTAATTTAAAATTTAAAATTTGAAAATTAAAATCTCAACAAAAACGTAAAATTTAATATTTTAATTTAAAATATAAATATGAAATTTGTAAATTTAAAATTTAAAATTTAAAATTTAAAATTTAAATATGAATTTTAAATATAAAATTTAAACTTTAAATTTAAATTTATAATTTAAAAACTATATTTATAGTTTAAAATTTAAAATTTGAAGCTTGAAACTTGAAATTTGAAATTGTAAATTTAAAAATTAAAAAATTTAAATTAAAAATTAAAAATTAAAAATTTGAACTTTGAAATTTAAAATTTAAAATTTGAAAACTAAAATTTGAAATTTAAGATTTAAAATTTATAATTTAAAAATAAAAATAAAAATTTGAAATTTGAAAATTAAAATTTTAAATTTTAAATTTTAAATTAAAATTTTAAAAATGACATATTAAAAGGGCTTAGGGTTCGGAGGGATAACCCGCCATCAGTAATACGAGATGCCCACCCCACTGCTTGATAATTTTTTCGGTATAATTTTGCACCATTTGTAATTTTGCTTTACTGACCAGATTATATAGTAGATGAACCAAACATAGTAATTAATCTTGACAGGATTGCCTATATTCTTGTCAGGATAACCCGAACCAAACGCACTTAGAATTTGGTGAGGACTTGAGAAGGCTTTGAACTTTGAATATTAGGGTTTGGGTTATAAACATATATGTATTTTGGTTTGGGTAATAAAAATGTAAGCTTTTTCTTTTGGCCTTTAAATTCAGATCTAATGGTTTGAATTTTTTTTATATATTATATCATATTAAATTTGTTTGGGTTTGGGTTCGAGTTCGGGTTCGGGTTCAGGTCGGGTTCGGGTTCGGGTTCAAGTTTTTTAAAAATATCCATACCCGAACCGAATCTGTCGGATTTTGTTTTTAATATCCATATCTGAATCCATATCCATATACATCGGGTAAAATACGCTCTGTTCGAGTTTGGATAAATTTTTTATTTGGAGTTGACTCAGGTTCAGATGATATCTAACCATCTTAAACACTAGTTAGCACGCTAGCTTTTTTTTTTTTGAGAGAGAAGGGTAGCATGTTATCCGTCTTATTTATTTCTTTTAGAAATAAACTTAGCTAGAAATGTGAATTAATTAGGATTCAAACTTCGGACCTTGAGTACCAGCCTCCAAGCCCTTTGCCACTTGCGCTAAGAACGGTCGGTGCACGTTGGCATATTGATATATTATATACAAATTGCATGATTACCATCCATTATAGGGATGTCATCAGGTCGGATTTTGGGGCGATTTTTAAAAACATAAGCCCGAATCTGACTACAAATCCAAAACTCGAATACGATTCTGAATCCCACAGGTTCTAGAAGTCCATATCCCTACCCGAACCCAGCAAAAAAAAACCAACACCCGAATCCAAATTCGAATCAATTATGATCTCTCTTTATCATATCTCAAAATATATTACATTAAATCTTAATTTTTAAAATAAAAATTCAAATATAATATCAAAAAGTTATATATACATACATACATACATACATAATACATACATAATATAAAATCAATTTGGGTCTGGATCGGGTTCGAATTCTGGTCGGATATAGATAAACCATACTCGAATTCAAATCCATGGGATTTCGTGTTGTATACCCATATTTGAAACTATATCCATTTAGTATTGAATAAATCCACTCCGTTCAGATTCATATTCGAATAAAATTCCGGGTATCTGTATCCATTGATATGCTAATCCATTATCGCATTGACCTTAATAATGGGACCCATAAAGCAGTGCCTATAGTGCGTACTTTCTTGTAGAGTTTGCTTGCATTTCGGAACAGCTTGCTGTCCACTGATAATTCGTACATTATGAAGATGTTTTTTTAAAAATTGCATGTTAGGGCGTAATTTTTGCTTTTTCTAAAGCCTGATGCTCCTAATTTGTTAGGATAGTGCATTTTCACATACAAGATACATTATCTAATTTTGAGAAGACTACATGGAGAGCAAACGTAATATATCTTTTCAAATATTTTTTTTGAGAAAAGGTATATCTTTTCAAATATTTAATCATACTTTTTATTACTAAATACTAAAATTTTCCGCAATTAAATTAAGGAGATGTGCTAAATGAAATGTTAACACATCCAAACATGCCTTACAAGAAGTCGCTTTTTTTTTTTTTTTTTTTTTTTTTTTTTTTTTTTTTTTTTTTTGGCCATAGCTAGTTTGGGGTTTGATTCTAGCTTTTTGAATGATTTTGATACCCTTCTTTGTTAGAATTAATAGTGTATTTCCGCTGACAAAGTGATTTAGGTCATTCAAAGAAAAAAAAAATTTAGAGACGTACTGAAGATTCTCGCAAACTCTCCTAATTCCTAATGCTTTAGCACCGTTATAAGCATTTCAAGAGGGAATAGGAAGCGAGCATTTTCCGTTCAGTCCTTAATGAATCAATTATGCGCAAAAAAAAGGCTTCTTCCATGGAATGAGAGTGCTTAATTATTATGCATCCAAACCACACTTTCTTTTTCATCCAAATAGAATTATTAGGGCGTCACAAATATAATATGCTGTTTTTAGATACTTCAGTGTGCTCCCTAGTTATATATATCTATTAAATACTATAGATTTTTTGAATAAATAAACAGCATGTTCAAAACAAGATTTTTGAGAGCTCAAACAGGCCCGTACAGCTCTCCTTAATTATCATCATCTATCAGCTAAGCTCCTCCACCAAAATGCCAATTATATCCAGCGGACAAGCAATTGGGCCCAGAATTGATTTCTTCTAGAATGAGGGTGAGAACAACCTGCAAGTCTATCTATAACTTGGAACATGGATAGTTTGGCTGGATCTGGAAAGGTCGCAATTATTATTTGCATGATTCACAAGGCAAGGTTAATTCACGCACGAAGATGATGCGAAGGGAACGCCAGTAGAGTGACGTATGAATTGCCTTTTAAGTCTTAAAATGCAAATGATCATTTTGACAAAGCATTCAAATTGGATCGGCGCTCCTTTGGCCTATATATGCCGCTCGCAATAAATTTTGAATTTTGTCCGGAGATTGTCACGCTCCAGAGTTAGGATGGAATCTAGACTCGCCAACAGAATCGCCGTATACACGACAAGCTCTGTGGGCACGCAGTTTAAACCTACAAAATATATAGCATCTATTACAACTATAGATACCAGAGCTAAAAATAAAAGTAACTAACATAGATAAGACTATACTGTACATACATCATCTCCCAAAAAATACAATGTCTCCACAAATATACAAAAGTCACCTCTCATAGCTGAAAATAAATTACATCAAGCTGGCACAGCCTGTTCTAGGTATGTATAATGGATCCAAAACCAGCCTTCATTGGGTCCTCCACTACCTTGGTCGACACAGGAAAGAAGAAGCTATCTAGCATGCGATCCCCTTACTTCGGTCAGATGCAGTGATAGGTGCAGAGGGCTCTGCAATAAAATATCAACAACAGATGGCATGAGAACTGCTAAAATAAGTAGTTCTCAGTGAGTATCATCATCGACGACGATAAACTACCCACTAAATCTATTAGAGGCATAAAGTAGAGAGATATAAAGAACAGTAAAGCATGATGTAGTAAGAGCCAAAAAGCGAATCTACATCTACTACGCCTCTATCCTACTGATAATCCATGATGACAACAAACAGAAGTATGCATCAACTAGCTAACAGGTGCTCTTAATCATAACCTTATCTCACTGACCGACTCGAAGTTTGGTCAAGCTTGCACCTACCTACTGCCATGGCACCACTCCCGAAGGTGGTCTGTTAAAATGTAGACTCTTGCCACACCCGTAAGTGGATAACCCATGAATCAAGGTTGCTGCAACATCAACGCACTAATGACAAACTCCAGAGCGACACTTGAGGGAAGCAACCCCACCGAGTATAGAAATGTAATCTCTGTCGAGCTCCTGCAGGCTATATATAGTCAATGCAGATGATCAACCAGATCATGAAACTATAATTTGTGTGCCCCTCGGCACAATCCGAGACGCAAGCAGTCCAACTGAAACTGCCATGTCAACCCACGGCAACAATGGATCAAAAGCTAAGGCAGTCTCCTAGCTGCTACTGTCCAATCTAGGACCAACACAACCAATGATAGATACTCACACATGAGCTTTACTGCTGCTACTAACCAGCTGAGAGCTACTCCCAATACACTGTTAATGCACTACCGTAGTAAAATTGGAATACGGCAGGTCCAAGCACAACTTTAGATGACTATTGCTAGCATGCAGCTTAATTACAAGTTCAATTGCTTTATTCATCGTGTCCACATAGATAGCATCAAAATGAGTCTAATCCTAATAATCCAGGATTATCACAACAAGCATCAAAACTCTGCTAAAACTACATCAACAGGCTGTTAATCATGCTGGGAAAAATGCTAAACTTTAACGTAAGAGGAAGTTCGAAGTTTTCGATAAAACAAACCCACCCCAAAATCTTGCAACGAAGTAATTGAAACTCCAAGGAAAAAGATCACAGCAAGACCAGCAAGAATGAACTCCAAAAATCTCTAAAACTCGTAGTAAAACCACTACAAATTAAGATCGAAAAAATCCAACCGAAATCTAATGAAATCTGATTCAGTTTGCAAATCTCAAAATTACACCAACCTACCTCCAATTTAGCTGAAAAAAGTTAACCCACAAACTCTCCTTCTCTGCTAAACCATGAGCAGGAGTTCAATCCATTGCTAGAAGCTCCAAATTGATACAATTAACCGAGCTTCACCCTTACTGCTGCAACAGCTGCTGCTGTTGCTTCTTTTCCCAACCCGCAGGGAGGAAGGGAGGAGAAGCAAGAGAATGGATATGTAAAATTGTTGAGTTCTCTGGTGAGAAGAGTGAAAAGAGTAAATAGTGGATGTGCAGGAGTTATTTATAGAGGAGTTGAGTGAATAGAATGAGCCCTTGGACCAAAATAGGACTAACCGATTCTTTTAGCAGAAAATGCACATTTTGGGCTATCAAACCCCCTTTCAGGGGCATTCAAAATGGCCCGAAGCTATCCAGAAGAAAAAAAGGGGCGCCCATACGGAAGGCCCGAATCAATAACATGCGTCCGAATCCAAAAGTCCCACGTGACACCTATTAGAAGGCTTCGATACGCTCGAGAGTTCCACCAACTCACTTTCGGATTGCTATAGTAACTTTCAAGCATTCGAAACTAGGATCTGAAACAAAATCCAAGGCCGCACAACACATCTGACCAGCCGAAACATGATTTGGGCGCCTAAAACCTATGGAAACTTCTGTTTCAACAGATTTCACAATCCCAAGTCTTTTTTGCATCTATTTCCAGTTAAAATAGCTCCCACTCGGTCCAACATTCTACAGATATGTCGACCAGCTACTTCCACAATACTTGGACTCAACTGCTAAGCAGTGAAACATCATAGAGATCAATTTCGCAGTTCATCACTATTGCAATTATCCAAAGTGCTAGAAACTTATGCTTGAGAAAATGCATTTGGTCTAATCTTGGATTCCATACCTCAATGTGGCTACACTTTGGAAGCTAATATTGTAGCAATGCATAGAAGACTATTGAAAATATTTTTATTTTTTTCCGTAGAAAAATTTTGGGCACAAAATAATTTCGCTGCTCATTAGTATTGCAATTATCCAAAGTGCTAGAAACTTATGCTTGGGAAATTGCATTTGGTCTAATCTTTTATTCCATACATCAGTGTAGCTACATTGTAGTATGATGAACTTTCCAGCTTGCTAAATTCTAGCGGAAACTAGCCTATATCTAATGCCATTTGATAGGTTTTGAGAGAGTTCGAGATGAGTTGAAACTATTTTGATGCGAAAAATGAAGTTTCTGAGCCAACCTACAGTTTGGGCCATTTTAGCACCGTACTGACTCTAAGTACTAGTACTCAATAGAAACTCCCGCAAGAGAATATTTGGGTTTTGCGGAACTTAGGTTAGGTACCGGTACAAGCCGCCGTGTAGCTGTACTCGAGAGGGAGGATAAGTACATCTTGAGCTATTTTTGCTGTTAATACTCTCGGGTTTTGTGGAATTATGGTATTGGGAGTACCGGTACTCTAAGTCGAGTACTGGTACTCGCCTGTATGCAGGTAGTGCTCAGGGGGGAGGCTTGGTTACCTCTATAAAAATCACTTTCTCACTCACTACAGAAATAGAATTTTAAATTCAAATAGCTCAAGATGTACTTATCCTCCCTCTCGAGTACAGCTACACGGCAACTTGTATCGGTACCTAACCTAAGGTTCCGCAAAACCCAAATATTCTCTTGCGGGAGCTTCTATTGAGTACTAGTACTTAGAGTCAGTATAGTGCTAAAATGGCCCAAACTGTAGGTTGGCTCAGAAACTTCATTTTTCACACCAAAATAGTTCCAACTCATCTCAAACTCTCTCGAAACCTATCAACTCTACTAGAAAATTAGTCATTAAAGGCTTTTATTTACGCTACTAAAAGATCGACTATCATGCCCCGGGGTTCTTTTAGAAAATCCTTTTTAGGAAAACTAGCAAAAAACATGTAGATTTTTTTTAAAACACCTTTGAGAACACCCCATGGACGCACATAGACCGGCCACATGGATAAAGGATTCCCTGTACGAATAGACAGAGTCTCCTCTGTACATGCACGACGTAGCACCACAATACAAAGTCAACCATACACACAACCACACAACACAAATAATAATGATCGTATAATAAAACAATAATCCACTAATACTTAAACATTAGTAGGAGATAAACTAAACTAATCCAACAGTAAGATAATACATATCAACAATGGATAGAGCTAAAATATAACTATCTAGTACCGTCCTCACGCACCATCCCGACCTTTGCCGCCGATGTCACCTAAAAAATAGTGGGGGTGAGAACATGTAAATACGTCTCCCCTCTCAGTGGGTACTGCAAGCCGACAAAGGCGAACTGTACGCATCGACAGATGGAAAAGGTAATCGGTAGTAGTAGTAGACAGGTGAATCAGGTACAGTAGCAATGGAATAACAACTGGTAATAAACGCAATAGTAACCATTACTGTAAGATAGAGTAGAAATCAACAACTAGGCATAATCAACATGTGTATCGAAACAATAGCAATAGCGACTAAAAGTTACTACGACTGTCAATCTATGAATAGCTATCCGCTACTATAGCAAACAATAGGATACTCCAATGCATCAAATGGAGAATAGCACTAACACCCAAATCAACTGCCCTATGGGTCGAAAAATCTCATGTTGAACCACATCCTGCTCGCCTACCTGGCATATAACCCTAACAGGCACCTCGTAGGGCTCACGGGTCGGAAGTACGACCACTTTTTCAAAAAGAACACCCTCTTGTAGTGGATCAGACCGATGGTGTACATGAAGATACTCACGAGCTATGGCAATCGATGTAATATGCTCAATGGCCAATAACGGCAACTAGTCAAAAGATTAATTCACAAAAAGTCATCGACCAGTCAAGTCCATCTCTATCTAAGAGTATTACCAACCATCAGGTAAACTAATGTAAAGTCATGCGGTATACCACTAGAAGTGACACCAACCGCAAGGTCAACAAATATCATAACATGCAATGTACATCTAGGGGTGTCACCAACAACGTGTCAATTGATGTCATATCATGCAATACACATCTCAGAGTATTGTCGACAACAAGTGCCAACTAATGTCATATCATGAAATACACTTCTAGGAGTGTCACCGACAACGAGTGCCAACTAATGTCATATAATGAAATACACATCTAGGAGTGTCACCGACAACGAATGTCAACTAATGTCATATCATGGTATAGATAACAAAGATCACCAACCATAAGGTCACTAATATCAAGGTCATCTACTATAATCATACAATAGATAACTCAATCACCAAGGAACACCGCTCTACCACCAAATCACGATAATATTAGATAACAGCAAGTGTAGAGCAACCAGCTACGAAGTCAAGTGATGTACAAAAGTTTAACCAGTATCAAGTAAATGAAAGGAGAAAACAGGGATAGAAATCACCAAGCAGGCATGTCACTCCCGGGTACCAGCGGAAGCATATCCGGCACGTGCACAGACCCGCCATACACCAGCAGTATATAAGGCGTCTACAAAGAAGCAAGTCGATAGGAAGTAAAACAAGAGAGAGTCCTATCCTGATATCAGAGCAATGTATAAGACGATATACTATCAGTAAATGAAGAAAGAGTATACAATCCAAAATCTCAGCAAAAGGAGAAGAAGTATGAACTATAACATCTGGATCTACAACTCATATACAACACAGGGTACACAAAAACATCTGTACAAAGGTAGTCACTCTATACAATGGACATCACCCTCTGCCGTAACCCGAGTAGCAAGGTGATCGACTAGCACGCTCCTAGCAAAGTCTAGCTAGACGCGACTCCCTTGTCACGATCCCTAGCCTCTCCTGTAGATGGCTCTGTAAAAACAACCATAAAAAGTGGTGGAGAACTATGTTAACAATAGTTCCCAGTAGGTTAAGCCGCCAAGCTCGGCGAATTACACACTGAGCTTGCATGATGACTGAAAGTAAGTAAAAGCGATAAGTGCATGATATTAGAAATATGCAGTGTAACCAGTAAAGGCATCGTATTCCAACATGTAAACCATGATTTCTGCAAGTAGTGAATCAACTGAATAAATAGAAGTTATCGCACTACTAAACTATGAACCATAAACAAAGTAATCATATGAAGTGTAAGTACTGACTGCTACACTACAACTGATATCATTCATTACTATCGATTATCATTTCACTTTCATTCTTCATTCACCTAGGACCTAACTCAGAAGTAGTCCAGCTGTGCGCGCCCGCTAATCGCCCCAAATGGTAGTATACAACTCCCCACGCGGCAATCCACTTCGGCACCCAATCGCGCTACGGGGCGAGCAACTAGCCGCGTAGCCAACTCCGGAGTGCGCGCTTGTAGGGAGCTACTCCAAGCTGCACCCTCAAACGTGTGGCCGAATGAGCACGATGGCCACGAAGCATGGCAAGTCCATTATCCACATGTCTCAATTTTCATATTTTCATTTGCAAGTTCTTACCTATCGAGATACCTCTGATCGGCAATTTCAATACAAATAGTTAGACCAAGCAAACTGTAGTATTCACTAGATTGTAAACAGTTGTAAGGGTAATGACTAAAATCACATGGCATTATACTCTTGTCCACTATTATGGCCTAGCAAAGTCGAGTCATAAAGTTTCTCTACATTTTAGAGTCATGGCCATATCTATTGTCTTCTACTTTATAGTGATGGCTACACTTGTTTTCATAAGTCATTCACTAGAACTTGAATATGAGTATAATACTTTCTGCATATATGTTCTCTACGTATGATAGAGATTTCATTTATTAAGCATCAATATCACTAGATGATATGTTTCCAACATTGCTCTATCAATTCACATGTGGCACTCAATGCACCTTAATGCGCTTTTATTCTATTCTTCTAAATACAATATAGAAGAAATTAGGGAGCTCAACTTGCTATGGTTGGTCGACCACTAGTTACTAGGCTCCAATCAGTGTCAGCTGGATGTCCCAAGGACTCTCAGGTCACTTAGTCTCATTCCTGCTGAACACAACATCTAACATTCCGTGTCAAAATAACAGCACCGGAATATCCATGATTTCGGCCTAATATTACATTAGCTACCAAAGTAACCTATAAATCCGTTTTGGGACTGGTTGTACATACCTCAAGCTATATAGTCTCGCAAGAGCTCAATCACAAGTCAAGCATACATGATCAAGGCTCGATTCGCACTCTCGTCCAGCGGAACCAAAATTTCGTAAAACGACATCCTATCATTCATATTAATAAATACCTGATAGTGGATTTGCAATTTCAGCTTCCTAACTGAAATTCTTGCTTACCTCAGGGTAGAACAACTTCCAAACCAGCTTCAAAGAGTACAAGTTCAGCTCAACGAGGCTCAAAGACCTGCTGCGAAGTCAACATACAAAACTGTATTAACAAGTCGCATAAGGTGCCGAAGTCACTTCAAAATGACCTACTTAACTCTACCGAGCTTCAAAATAGCTTATCCCAGATTTAAAGAGGTTAAGTCACAGCTAAATAACTCATTTATACTTGCTGAAACCTCAAAAGAATACAGCTAGAAGCATAAACTCGAAATCCATACTCAAAGCGACTAATAGAACGTCGATAACGGAAAAGGTGAGCCGATTACCTTCTCAGACTTCCCACCAGTGAGCTACTGGTTCAGGGCTGCGAAAAGCCTTCCAAAATACTCTCTCACACGTCCACGTAAGCTCTGCGACGCTCGCAAACAGCGAAGAACGCACGCGGCGACGAAAACGAGCAAAATGGGCGAATTCTAAGTAGAGAGAGAAAAGCCCTAGAGAGAGAGAGGGAGAGAAGGTGGAGGAAGCTCCTCTGCACTCTAGCACACTCCACTGAAGTCCCAGAGTCGTGCTGGCATCAAATAGATAGGGATCAAGTGTGAAATGACCAAAACAGCCCTGCTGCCACGAATCTGCCAATGCTGTACCGGTACAAGGTGATGGCTGTACCTGTACAACAAGCAGAAAAATACTGATTTTCGCAAATCAATGCAATTTCTTGCTTTTAGCATTCCAATCATCCTCTAACTTATCCAAAAACTTGTCCAAGTCCTATAGAACATGTAGAAGAGTTCCACATATCATTCCTCACACTCGAATTTCGCAATTTGCAAAAATTCAGTGTATTACAAGGCACCACTTTAACGACTTCAGATCGAAGTACCCACCTCTACCGTAGAATAAAACTGGGTCGTCGACCTCACGTCGATGCCACTCGCAGTCCGGACCTATGCAAAGTCCCAACCAAAAACATAACTAGCCCAAATTCGCTAACTACAGAAGCTTATGATTCTATGAGAATCTAAACAGGCAAACAATCAAATTTTCGGATCCTAACAGTCACCAAAAAATTGCCCGATTGTCACACCAACTCGTTGGAACGCCACCCCAACCCACGAGGTGTCCCGAAATAAGTCCCACACAAATCCTTCCTCTCCTGCTGTCCCAACACATCAATTTAACGCCATTGGGGCAGCTGCCAAGTATTGCGCCAAAACAAAAAATCGAGATCCCGAAAATAACCGGTTTGGCTCCGAGAATGCCCATTTCGGCATCGGAATCGCCCACAGCCCTCACGCTGTGACCAGAGGTGTCAAATCTTGCACTAACACCAGTCAATAAGGCCACAACACTGCTGCAAATAGCAGCAACATGCGTGATACCAAATTGCGCCTGAAACCGTCCGATTTCGCATTTTGGAGTCCGGATTATCCCCGAAGCATTCCAAAAGACTCCAAAATTAATTCGATCATCCTCACTGTCCCAAAACACTCACTTTTGGGTGTCGGGACAGCCGCACGCTATGTGGTGTGATCCAAATGTGAAATCGCCAAAATCCGTCATGCCAGGTTCCCAAAAGTTACCATTTTCGGCTCTAGAAGACATCTGGGGCCGCTTGCTTGTCCGTGCTTGCTGGTCCGTCATGCCAGGTTCCCAAAAGTTACCATTTTCGGCTCTAGAACACATCTGGGGCCGCTTGCTGGTCTGTGCTTTGCACCAGCAAGTCCTTAACCAGCGAACAATGCCTTCCTATTGCTGCAAGCAGCAGCAATACTCTCTCCGTGAAAATGGGGCCAAAGAGTGTACAAAGCACACCTAAATGTTCATTTTACATGTCGATCACCATGATATCACAATTGAGGGATTCCTGGACCTCGAACATCAAGTTAGAACCATTCATGCAAGAACCCCTACTATCCAGAACAGCAATGATGCAAAAAGAGTCATAGCAACCTTTCATCGAACAACCAACGCCCAACAATTTCAAAAATGATTATGTTGTTAAGGGATTACCGTCTATCCTGCGAATTCGCACACCAAACAAAGGCACAGGTCAGAAGGTCTCGACGTGCCGGACACCATGCTCACTGTCCGGTGCAATTCCGATGATCGAGGAGAAAGATATAGCAATCTGTCCGTCGAGCTTAAATGTCTGCGAGAGCAACGCTGCTAATATTGTAACTAGGAAGGCTCTCGACCGCAACCGAGGAGAGCACGGTAATGCACCAGCACCGGAGAGGGCCGTGCTCCACTGCGGCAAGGTCAAAGATGGCCAGATTTGTGAGATCCACTACGTGGACCGAAATGAGACCTAAGCCCAATCAAATTCCTGGAGTAGAAGACAGTTATGCTCCTCCCTCAGTCCCTGCATAGCCCAAGGTGGCCGGTACCAACCATTATGGATAGGCCCCGATAGGTAAGGCTCTCGGCATGCGGCGGCCCGTGGCAGAGGAGCAGCGGCGGCCAGATCTGAAAGGATCTAGCCGAGCTCCCTTTGAGCTCGGGCTCGGGCTCAGCTTAGGCTCGGGCTCGGGGAGGACCTGGGCGGCGGCCGAGCCGAGGGGAGCAACCGAGCTTGGGGCTCGAGCCTAACCACACCCGAGAGAGAAACAGAGAGAAAGAAAAGGCGAGAGGCCATGTTTTCACCTCCCCGCCAACAAGGGAGATNCCGAGCTTGGGGCTCGAGCCTAACCACACCCGAGAGAGAAACAGAGAGAAAGAAAAGGCGAGAGGCCATGTTTTCACCTCCCCGCCAACAAGGGAGATGGCCGGCGACGGGCCGCCATGGTAGCTGCAGAAGAGAGAATAGAGGGGGCCAATCGGGTTACGCCGTAGACGGGGCGCCGTGTGTTTGTTTGGGTGAAAGTGAGGGGGAAGTGGAGAGGGGAAAAGTTGTTTACGCCGTAAACTATCACTTTCATTGTTTCTTTTGCCGTAATTTTATTACGGCCGAAAGTCAAGTTCACCCAAAATTAGGGCTGGCAAACGAGCGAGCCGGCTCGCGTTCGACTCGTGTTCGGCTCGATATTCGGCTCGCTCGAGCTCGACTCGAAATTAAATGAGCCGAGCTTGAACAAAATAAAAGGCTCGAAATTCATTTCAAGCCGAGCTTGAGTTTTACTCGGCTTGTTCGAATTAGGCTCAAAAAGCTCAAATATATATATTACTATCCTAACTTATATTATATATATATATATATAACCGTTGCTACTCATAAATTTTTAAACGTGATTGATGGGATGTGTTGCATACCCGTCCCCGGTCTTTAGATGATGCTCTAGTGTGTCCCATTTAGAATGAATAGTAAGTCCCTAGGGTTGAGTGCCGGTAGTTGATGTTAACAACTAGTATGATTAACGGTACAATGAAATGTATTAATAAGAATACTCCTAAGGCAGGTGAAAACTTCATGAGAGTATAAAGGGGGCAGCCAACCTAGCCTACACTAAAAGAATACTGTGCCGGACTCTTATATAGTAGCGCTGGCGGCTACCATTACTCTTATAAGCTATTAGCCCCTTGTACCTCATACAATAAAAAAATTTTTTAACGTGCGATTCCCCCACCACACCCCCCCCCCCCTTGACCCTGCCTCCGCCCCCCCTGCAGGACCCTCCCCTGTGTAGTCCCCACCCCCCACTCCCTTACCGGAACTGATGTGCCTCCCCCCCCCATCCCCAATAGAAATGCCACCCTAACAGTGGTTCATCCCTCCCCTAGCCCCCGCCCCGGCCCCCCCCCGGCCCCACCACCCCTCCCCCCTTGCGCCCCCGCACGCATGCGCCCCCCCAGGCTCCACCCGCTCCTCCCTCCCCGTCCGCCCCCCCCCCCCCCCCCCCCTCATACCACCACAACCTAGTATATACCCCCCCTCCCTCTACACTGCGACCCTTCGCTGACCAACCCCCATCCGCCCAATCTTCCCATGGAACAATACACTCCCTAAGCCCCCCCCTCCCCCCCCCCCCCCCCCACCCCCCCCCCGCCGCCATCCCTACGAGCCCCCCTCCGCACACCACCACATCTCCACATCGCCCCCAGTACACCCTACAAGGCACAGCCCCATCCCCACATCCCATAACAAGGACAACACTCAGTCAGCCCGCCTCCCTCACCATCTATATATACCGCGCCCTGGCGCCCGCCCGCCCCTCCCCCCCCCCTATCTACCCCTCACATCACACGCTATAGCACCCTGCCGCCGTCCCCCCCCCCCCACCCCACCCCCCCCCCCTCGTACCTCATCCAACATTCCCCCTTAACTGTTGTTCATTCATGGGATGTAGTGGCCCGGATCTAGGATAGATGGTGGTCCCCGCATATAATTGATAGTGGTCCTTCAGCGGTTGAGTGTAGTTGGTTACAATAAGTTGATTAAGGATTTTGGAAACATGATATTAATGAATTAAATTAAAGGGTCGAAACTTAATTATACGAGTATAAAGGAGCCAATACTCATAAAAGAATTATAGCCGACCATATTATTAGGCTGGGGCGTATAACTACTCTTATAAGTATAGACCCTGCTTGTACTCATAAATTTTTAACCATGTGATTCGATGCGGATGTGTAGGTTAGGAATGATGGATCATGGTCCCCAATCTAGACATCGATGTGGGTTTTCGGGCGGTGTTTTTTTTACCCCCCTTAGGGTTTGGAGTCGGGTAGTTGCGATTACAATCTAGTATGATCTAACGGATGTAGAAAATATTTAATGAATAAATCTAAGGGTCGAAAAATTATTGAGTTCATAAAAGGAGCATACTTCATAAAAGAATAGTAGCCGACTCATATATATGATAATACTATATATAATAAATGTATATACTTATATTATATATATATATATAATGTATTTTAATATCTTACTAGGCTGTTAATTTAATTTGGCCATTATTATTGGCCTATAAAAAAATAACCCAAGAAAGTCACCACCGTGCAATCTGAGGCCCAATTCTAAATTTACATATACAACTCTCTCCTTTCAGATTTCACCTTTGCACATAATTCCTAAAACATGATTAACATTCAAATTTTGCAAATCCCCTAAACTTTCTTCCATCTCTCTCCCTGCTTCTCTCTTTCTCTCTCTGTCAAACCTCTCTAGTCCATGCGAAGTCACTAGCTCACATTGTTATATATTTTAGTGTCATCTTTGAATTATTCGACATGTTGCAGTACAAATTGTAGGTACTGCTTTATAAAACATTAAAATATTGATTTATATAATGTCGAGAAATTTCATACGGATGTTTATTTAGGCTCCTAGCTCGGCTCCGCTCCCGAACTCGCGCGCCCTCCGCCGCCTCCGGCTGAATTAATTGCAAGCGAGCTTGAGCCTAGATTTCACGCGCTCGAAATTTATCTTCAAGACCATGCAATTGAGCTGAAATAAGCTTCCTCACGCTCGCGGGCTCGTGTCTTCATCCACCCTACCCAACAATAGGGTAATTGACTTCGCCCTCCCACGGGGCGAAGTCAATTCTGGTGAAGTGCAAAGAGGCAAAGGAACTTGTTAAATTTGGTTAGGTAATGTGATCAAATTTGGTTAGGTAAGTTTTAATATATTTTTTTGTCTAATTTGTATATTTAGAAAATGATGAAAAATGAATTTGTTAAATGTTAATAATTTTTTAACTTTAGAATTTTATTTGTTGCATTATTATAATTTATATGCAAACAAATAATATAATTTTTTAAAATTTTATTTTATAATTATACATATATATAATTATATACATATATAATTATATTAATTTTTATTTATTATAATTTATTATTCACTAAGTTACAAAATAGACAATAATATCACTTCGGAGGTAAGTATAACGGGGGTGGAGAGCTACACTTTTTGCGTCATCTACTTCCTACCAAACAACTAACAGAACTCACAGAACTGCACTTCCACAGTTATAAACAAACAGCGGAAGTGAATTAATTTTCACCTAAACTCCACTTCAACCCAAAGTCCACTTCCACCCCAAATCTATTTACGTTGAAACAAACATGCAGGGTTAGGGTTTTCATCAGCCTCTACATATATAGATAAGGTTAATTGCATAAAAGTCCCCGCAAACGTGGTGAATTGCAAATATATCCCTGCAAATTTTAACTTTCATAAGTTATTCCTGCAAAAGTCTTAATGTATTCAGATATGTCCTTCTAGTTAGGATCCGTTAGAGAACTGTTTACTTTTTAATAGTCGGTTCGTGAAATGATATTTTTGCCCTCACAAATATGTCCCTCCGAAAGCCCTCTCAATTTTTGCCCTTTTTCTCTTTCTCTTCCTTCTCAAGCTGCGGGAGCGGGCGGCAGCAGCGACGAAAGCGGACGAGGTAGAGGCCCGCAGCGGTGACGCGGAAGGTAAAGGTGTGGCCGATTCGGATGCGCTCATGACGACAGCTCACGCGAGCACGACGATTGGATCATCGACGACGACGACGACAAAGAAAAAGAAGGAGGAGAAAAGGAGGAAAAGGAGGATACAAAGAAGAAGAGGAAGAAGAAGAAGTAGAAGAGGAAGAGGAAGAGGAAGAAGAAGAAGAAAAAGAAGAAGGTTAAAATTATTAATTCACCTTATTAATTAATCATGGTTAAGTATTTTACCTGTGGTGAACTAAATTTCTCTAACGGATCCTAACGGCAGGGACATATCTGAATACATTAGGACTTTTGCAGGAATAACTTATAAAAGTTGAACTTTGTAGGGATATATATGTAATTAAGGGGACCTATATGCAATTAACCTATATAACACATATATATGGAGAGTTCGGCTACTATACGCTTATGAATACGATCGCCTTCGTACTCATAAGTCGTTTTTTATGATAGAGCTTCCGAATCGACGATCCATACCGATAAACATTATCTAGAGCATTTAAAACCTTTCGAAATCAAATTTCATAATTTTTCGACATCATTTACCTTACGATCAAAAGCTCACAAAATTGACAATTTTTAACGACCGGTATGAGATACTTGCTAGTTTAACAGTGTAAAAGAATTGGAATAGGTTGAATTTTTGATAGAAAATTCTATTCACTACCTAAATAAAGATCAATAACTCCGATCTTAAATTGAAGGATCCGATCATCCATTTTTAGGACGTCATTCGATTTTGACCGTTCATTTTATGCTCGTTTGATGGACTTTATTATGATTTCAAAAAATTACGAAATTTATTTTTTAGAAGTTTCAAATACTCTAGATCATATTTAACGGAGTGGATCGTCGATTCGGAAGCCCCATCATTGAAAACAACTTATGAGTACGAAGGGCCCAATACTCATAAGAGTATAGTAGCCCTACTCTCTCTNATTGTAAATAATGTCTTATAAAGTTCAACTTTTATACGTTGTTTCTACAAAAGTTTTAATATTTTTAAATATGACACTATGGTTTGTTATCGTTAGAGAACTGTTTATATTTTAATAGCAGATAAGTGAAATATTAATTTTGCCATCATAAATTTATTCCTTCAAAAGCCACAATAGCTATAATCGTACAGAAATGTCCCCTCAAAAAATTTTCAATGGTCATCTTCTTCCTCATCTTCTTTCTTTTTAAAATCCAACCCATTTCACTATTATTGCAACTTTTTTCTCACTCTTTTTTTTCTAAATCTTTTTTTGAGAAAAAGATTATAGAGAAAATTAAATGGGGAAAGCAACACGCATTTGATATGGGCAAAGCACCACGCATCTTGGATGAATGGAGATTGAGAAATTCTAGTTATAAGTTCGAAATTACCATGAAGTAGAGAGAGGAAGAGAAAGAAGAAGAATTTTCATTGCTAGGGTTTTGATTGAGAGAAGAAAGTATAATATAAGAAGAGTAAAAATGACAAATTACCTCATTAATTAATCAGAGTTAAGTATTTAATCTATGGTTAACTAAAATTTTCTAATGGATCATAACAGCAGGAAGATACTTGAAAATATTAGAACTTACAGGAATAATATATAAAAATTAAAGTTTGTAGATAAATATTTGTAATTTACTATATTTGTAGGGACCTATATGCAATTAATCCAAAAAAATAAATAAAGATGAATGTCTCCGTACATATTTAGCTATTTTGGTCAAGGGGGTCTCTTATCCTGCCCACTTCCTCAAGCAATTTGGATTAATTTGTACTTTTAACATATAAATAATATATATTAATATAAATGTAAATATATATTCAAAAAAGTAAAGTTGAGAGGCTATTTCACCAAAAAAAAAAAAAAAGAAAAAAGAAAAATGGTGGGATGCTCCCCAATGTTATGCCATCCCATTATGAGCTCGTGAAGCTTTAAGATTCTGTTATCTTTCAAAATTTTTGAAATTTAAAAATTAAAAATTTAAAAACTAAATATTTAAACATGAAATTTAAAATTAATATTTAAAATTAAATTTAGAATAAGAGTTTAAAATCAGAGTCAGATTTTAAGAAGTAGGTTTTAACTGCGTTTGATTTTGGATCTCGAAAATTAAAAAAATTGATTTCAAAATTCAGAACCATATTTCGAAAATGAGATTGCTAAACGCTCTATTGAAGATAAAATCAGTTTTTGTCCGAAAATTGCTGCTCAAAATGTAGGCCAAACACCCACTACGTACGGATAGGATGATCTTATACCAAAATTATTTTTACCAATTTTATGTTGCTTCCAAAATTTTTATAGGTGAGTGGTCTTTGTGCATATTTTTACCTACCATATTTTTTTACTTTTCCTCACTCTATTAAAATTGATAAATTTTCCGTACAGTAAGTAGAGTGGATAATTACTTAGATTAGGGTCAATAAGATTCCTATCCGCTTTCTCAAGCAATTGAATTAATTTGCACGTTTTATACATAAATATATATATATATATATATATATATATATATATATATATATAAAGGCCCACTGTACATATAAGTTCCAAAATACAACCCTGACCATCTTGTACCCAAGATACATCCACTTCTGAGAGAGTAAAACTAAATACACTATATGTACATGGCAACATCCAAAACTATCACTGGCAGGGGTACTGCTCTAGTAAGGTCACTGGGGTAGACAAGGATCTAACTCGCGACTCCCTTAACTCGATCAGAAGCAACAGCAGCAACTGACGGCTCTGCAAAAAGAAGTGGCAACAAAAGGTATGAGAACTACTACAAAACAGAGTATTCCTCAGTGGGTACCGTCACCGATCCCAACGACCTACCCACTAAGTCTACAGTATGAGTAATAAACTGATAGATAAAAGGATAGTAAAATAAGCTGGAAGAAACTTTGCAGCTAAATGCCACTCGCTATCCGTACTATGCTATATGTAGACATATAAATGCATCACTAGCTACAAATCAACCACAACTGACCCAATCTCAAAGGACTGCCAACTGGCCAGTCTAACCTGTGCCCAAAATACACCGCACACCACCCACGGGGTGGCCGGTCCAAGAAAACTGCCCAAACAGGACTGCTGTGACATCAACTCAAGAAAAGCCTCACTCCGGAGAGGCACTCGTGGGCACGACCCAACCGAGTATGCAAGCGTGTCTCTGTCGAGCTCAATCAAGCACGCACAGACTATAATCAATATAAATGAGTCAAACTGGTCTAACAACCAAGGCTCACGTGCCCTCGGCACAATTTGATATAAGATATAAGAATCTGGATCCACCGTCGGCCCCTACGGCACCCGATAGTACAAAACAGCCTAACTTTGCTGTAAAAACGAGCTCAGCCCCTCAGCACGAGTGTAATCTCACCTACACTAGTCTAAGTATCCACAATACACTAACAGCGGTGATACAAAAGAAAAATCAGCTCCTGAAGTTAAATCTGATAACTTTTCGAAAAGTGGCAATGTAGGTTAATAAGTTTTCTCCTAAGTCAAATCCCAATTCAGCAGATAATAATCACCATAAATTAGCTAAGCGTGCTCCAAAACTTAGATTTCATCCCTAATATGCAAATCTACAGTTTGAGCTATAAAACATGATAATTATATGTAAAACTATACATGCTGGGGTTTCATATGCTTAGGAGGCATTCCAAAGGCTTTGGACGACATTAACCCACCTTAAATGCTAGTCCAACCACGGCCAAAAGTCAATAGGAGAAGCCCTGCCCAAAATCAGCCTCAACCGAAAACAAACCAGCTGAAAAACAAGATTCGGATCCACTCTGCAACATTTCTGGGCGCCCAGAACTTGACCCCAGAACTACAGCCTGGCAGCTTCCATCTATAGGAGTTCAACATGGGATTTAATCCAATTCCTACATCCAAATGCAGTGAAACTTTACCCAACTCACCTCTAGATGCTTAAGAATAATTCCTAGGTTCCTTACCAAAATTGAGCTCGAAATGATCTCCAAAAATCCTTCACACCAATTCGGACCTAACTTCTGGATGCCCAGAACCTGCATCCAGAACTTCAGCACTTAAGCAAACATGTAACTGAGCTCAATTTTCGGATTTCCAGCTTGAAGCTTCAGTAAGGTCGGGTCCAAACCTTTCACAAGTGAGGGAAGAACACTCTAATTCCAGGAATTAGCTCTCCACAAAGATCTGGATTAGAAAATCCAACAATTCCCTCAAAACCATCAAAAATCAGCATATAAGCTTCATTATCCAAAATTAGAGCTAAACTCACCTTGAGATTTGTAATCCAAGTGGAGAATCGCTTCTAAACCAGTGAGGGATGATGGAAACTAAACCCAAATTCAAAAATCCAACTCTCAAGGCATTTGGATCCATAAACACTAAGAAAACCTCAATTTCAGCTCAAAAACACTAAAATCTCAGGAAAAACAGTGATTCGAGCCTACATACCTAATCAAACTGCTGTTGGAATGGTTCAACACACTCTTCTATAAGTCCACAATCCACAAAACCAATTTTCACAGTATTTGGGTGCTCCTACGGTGCACACGAGCCGAAACTCCCAAGGTCGCTGCTGGATTTCTGCTGAAATCTAAGCCTTCAAATGCCACAAAATGGAAATTTGAAGGAGTGGAGGGGGTTTGGTGAAAAAAAATGCAAGCTCCCTATGAAGAAGAGGTGAAAAAAGCTCTTAGAAGATGTTCTCCCATTTTTATAGAGGTATAGGTTGGGTACAATAAGCCTCAAGAATAAACATTGCTAACCTATTACTCTGCTGGCAACTCTAGATTCGGGCACCTAGAACCCAGAATTGGGTGCCTAAAACTTCCAGCCTGCACAAACAGCACTTCGGTTTCTCCGTCCGACGGTCCGCTACTCCGCCATCCGGTTCCGGCGGATCTCACCTACCACCACACACGTGTCAACACGATCAATATTCATGAAGTGAACTTTCGAGCTCAACTTTCGGGCACCCTAAACAGGGTTCGAAATGACTTCAGCATCCAATACCAAACAGCACTCAGGATCTAGGCGCTCTAAATCACTTCTGGGCCCCTTAAACTGCCAAAACTTTAGTTTTGGCTTATTTGAGTGCCCGAGTCCGTTTTTGCATCCATTTCGTGCTAAAACGACTCCGACTCGTCCCGACACTCTACAGATGTGTCGATCAGTCGCTGATACTGTAGTCATTTCGATAGCTAAACCCTAGGGACACTACAATCCTAACCGTACATTTTTTTCATCCAAGAGCTGAGAACCTAATGGCACCAATAGCTTAGTACTATTGATAGTATTCCGGCCTAGTTTAGGGTCTCTTTTCTATTATAAATCACTGTGAAAGTACCCAAATTTTTTTTAAAAAAAAAAAACTTAAAAATTTGGGCACTTATGCAGTGATTTATAATCAAAAAAGAGACAATGGTGTTAAGTCTTGTGTGTTGGCAAGTTTCGTGAAGTGAGTCGGAGTCTTGAAGAATCACGATGCCGAGGTAAAGTGTTAATTCATGTTATGGTGATTCATACTTAGTTGTAGGCATTAGAATCATAATATCAATGTTTACTGGATTAGAAAGTGCATCGAAACTTTGCAAAACCCGAAACGGTAAAAATTTGCAAAGTGTACCGGTACAGCATCAGAAGTGTACCGGTACAAAATGTGTACCGGTACAGCCATCAACATGTAACCGGTTTCACTGTTTCGTCAGTTTTTTCGTTCCGTTATCGTGTAACCGGTGACAGCTTAAAGTGTACCGATATACAGTGTAAAATCGTGAAAACTTTTTAATCCGACTCCAATTGATTCTAAAGTCTATAAATAAGCTATTGGGGTTCTCTAACAGATCAAGCATCACGAAAATACATGTTTGAGAAATCCTAGAGGCTCGGATTTCATCTAAAATCTATTTTCTACATATTAGCCTCTTTTAGGTCAAATCGAGATATTGAAATTTCATCTATATGTCGATTTGATCTTCGCTTCGCTTGGAGTTTTCTTTCCTGGTTTTCATCGATACTCTAAGCGAAGGATCACCATACACATGATGTTCTTCATGACGGCGTCGTGGATTCGGCGTGATTGACGGCGGTTCGTGGATTCAGATCGTGAGCTTCGTGGATTCGGAGTGGAGGCGTTTCGTGGATTCGGAACATGGCGTTCGTGGATTCGAACGTGAGGGCGTGGACAGCCCGGAGGGTAGCGCGAAGATTCATAGGAGGTTAAGAGAGGTTGAGTCCGTGGAGTCGGTAATCACCTTGTAATCTTTTCTCTTAGTGAATTATTTTTTCGCGTGTTGGTCCCGTGGGTTTTTCTCCAAGTTAGAGTTTTCCCACGTAAATCTCGGTGTGATTTTTATTTTTCGCATTTATTTTTATCGCATTGAGATTTGTGGTTTTTGGCTATTACACCTATTCACCCCCCTCTAGGTGTTAGATACAATCTAGATAGATCCTTGGGCTCCTCAAAACTTTCAATTGGTATCAGAGCGGGATCTAGATATATTGATATCTAATGGCCGAAGGCGGTAACATTAATCGACCACCACTCTTCGATGGCACGAATTATGCTTATTGAAAAGTTCATATGAGAGTTTTTCTAATCGCAATCGATGAGCGGGTATGGAAAGCTATTGAATTCGGATGGAAACATTCTACCGAAGTTGTCGATGGTGCTACCGTCTCTAAACCACGAAACAAGTGGACAAAAGATGAAAACGAGTCATCTTCGTTTAACGGTAAAGGAATTAATACTTTATTCAATGCTTTATCGCAAACGGAGTTTACTCGTGTTTCGGCATGTGAAACGGCAAAGAAAATTTGGGATACTCTACAAGTTACGCATGAAGGAACAAGCTTAGTAAAGGTTCAAAAATTACAAATGCTAACAAGCAAATTTGACTCGATTTTTATGGAAGAAAGTGAAACCTTTACCGAGTATTATACGCGTCTTCAAGATGTTGTCAATACATGCGCTAACTTGGGAGAGAAAATTTTGGATTCAAAGGTTGTTAGAAAGATTCTTCGAACTCTTCCAGAATATGCTTTCAGTCAAAGGTTACCGCGATCGAAACCGTTAAGCATCCGGACGAGATGAAAGTCGAAGAGTTAGTAGGCGCTTTACAAACGTATGAGATGACTTTTCCTACTAACCCATCTTCTTCCAAGTCTTTTTCTAAAAGCACAGGGGTTGCATTCAAATCAACAAAAAAAGAAGACGACGACTCGGATTCCGACGGAGATATTTCGCTCGCCGATTTCGAACATCATTTAGCGCTCCTAACGAAGAAGTTCCGACGGAATTTCCGAAAAAATAGATCGGACAAGGCTTCATCCTCTAAGCAAAAATCCTTTTCCAAGCATTCTTCTAATTCTAAATCTAAGGATAAAAAACTTGCAAAGTCTTCAAAAGAAAAAGATGAATTTGAAGGGGAAATCCAATGCTACAAATGCAAAGACTACGGACACATTGCAACGGATTGTCCTTCTAAGAAGACTTATAAACAAAAGACTTTGCAAGCAAAGACTTGGGATGACTCTTCCTCTAGTGAATCATCTTCAAGTGACGAAGAAAAGAGTGATCATGTTGCTTTATTTACTAACACTTCTTTATCTTCGTCTAACGTTGTTTGTTTATCCTCTATTGCTACTAATTCCAATGTTTCTCTTTCTTCGCATGACTCTTCGAGCGACAATGGCGAAAGCGAGGAGGAATCAAACGACGAGGATATAGCGAAAGCATACAACCAACTTCTTATTGATTCGAAAAAGATGACCAAGCTCAATAAGAAGTTAAGGCGTCGTTTATTGGACATTGAAAAAGAGAACAAAAGTTTGAAGACCATGAATAGTGCTCTCGAGGAGGAAAGGGAATCAAATTTGAAAGATCGTTCAATCCTCCAAGAGAAGCTTGATGAAGCAGAATCAACGAACAAATCGTATAAAGACAAGGTTGGATTTTTGGAGCAACAATTTGAGGAATTGCACACATCCAACAAGTCATTGACCAATCAAGTTCGTCAACTTTAATCCGACATACAAAAATTCTCTTCCGGTTCAAAGAAGTTGGACCATATGCTCTAGTTGGGTCAAACGAACAAGCTTGGCCTCGGATACGAGAGAACGTGTGTTGAGAAGGATTTAAAGTCGACATCTAAAGTCTCAACAACTTTGAAAGAGAAGGTGTGTCATAAATGTGGCATCAAAGGACACATAAAAAAGAATTGCCCAAAAAAAGAAAAGAAGAATCAATCGGCAATGTCTACACATCGATCGGCAACTACGAATCGTCAAACGGCATCATCAACTACTCGACATTCCCCACGGAATCAAAAGAAAAATCAATTGAGTCGAGTACCTCAAGGGAACCGGACTTCTAAGCTGCAACGTGAAGTTCGACCATACACACAAGCAAACCGGAATTCAAAGGTTCATCAACAATTTCAATTGAAGTCTCAAGCAACGAAACGACCAACGGTTGATCAAAAATCAAAGCAAATTGTGCCTAACGTCGACAAGACAACGCAACGCAAAATCCGGCAAGTTTGGATTCGGAAAGGTGATATCTTTCCTCGCTCCTTCTCTTAGTCATTTTTTGATCGTTAATGTAATGCTTTGATAGGTGCTTATTGCTTAATTTTATTCATTGCATTACATGATGATTTTCATGTGTAAAATTTGTTTTTAAAATTGATCTGATAAAAGATGTTTGGGAAGTTTAAAATTTTTCTTTGAGAAAGGAGATGATTGAAAATCTTTATTTTGGGGAGATTAGAATTTTTCAAAGTGTTTTTAACCGGAATTCATCTTAAATTAAATTCATATTAATTATCAGTTTTAAAAAACTTTTTATTATTTTGACGATAATTTAATATATGATTTTTTAATACATATATTCATCAAAATTTTGAAATCAAATTTGATCTCTTGGTGATTAATCTATCTCGGTTGTGTGTGTTGGATATGATAGATGGATATTCGCGAATAGACTAAAATTTGTCAAAATTATTTTTAATTGTGAGATTGTCTAATTTAAGGAGAGTTTGAAATTATTTTTTTTAAAAAAGAAGAAACTCCTATGTTTAAAAGATGTGGAAAGAGTTACATCTTAAAAGAAGTGTGAAACTACCACCACATGTAGGAAAGAGCTACCACCCTAGTCGTCCAGCAAGTGTGTGAAGCTACCACATGAAAATTGAATTGAATAATTGAAAAGGTTAAAAAAAAAAATTAAATATTTTAGAATTTTCGGAGTTATAAGGTGTTAGTTTGAAAAAGATGCTCAAAGAGCCACCCCTGGTATGATATTAGTTAAATCTCTATTTTGAACAGATTGCAATAAATTGGTGTCAATTTTGCCGAATTTCTAAAAATCATTTTTCGTGAACCGTTACATCCTGATGATTTTGAAACTCGAGGTTATTTTTTTAATAAAATTTTGATGTTTTGATGTATTTTGAAATCTTATAATATTTTACCTTCATTATAATGATTTTTGGAGTAAAATCCTTAATTTGTATGAAATTAATTTAAGTTTAAAGGGTTTTTAAATTCAAATTTTCGAAATCTGAGAAAGTGTACCGATTCAAAATCCCGTGTACCAGTATAAATCATTGTAGCAGCAGAAATAAAACCGGTTACAGGGTTTATTTCTCCTCCAAACCTTTACCAAATTTCGTTCTCTCTCTCTCTTTAAAATCCCAAGGAGGCTTCCTCTTCCAGATCTACTCGATTTTCCCAAAAATCTGTGAGTATTTAGCTTGGATTTAATCGTTTCATCGTGTTCTTGCCTATTTTTCGAAAATATTCCGAGTTGAAGCTAGATCTCTGTTTTGATTTGTTTTTGATGCAATTTTTTGCTTCGTTTCAGTTTGTATACATGTATTCTTGCTTCTAGAACGTTTAGATCATGTCATAATGCGTTATTTTTCACTGATCTATGATCTTTATATCATTATACATGGAATTTCAGGATTGTTTTTGGAATGTCAATATTTGATGAAATTTTTTGCATGAATGAGTTTGAACTAGTGTTAGTATTCATTCTAAGAATATTAGATATTTTTTTGCTATTTTTACAGATTTTTTCAAAATTCTGTTCATGTATGGCTTATTTTAATGTAGGAAAAATGGCATTCTCGCTTGTGATTCTGCTTTTGGTGCTAATGGCCGCCGGTCGTGGCCGTGGTGGTGGTCGAGGACGTCGTGGGACATCAAAGAGAACTCATACTGCCGACGAGTCGTCAGGATTCGATCCGGATTATCAAGCAAGCTCACCTGAAGCTACTGAAGAAGCTATTACTAGGGCTGCTAAAGAAAAAGGCATAGCTGGAGAATCCTCGCGAGGAGGTGATTCTCGTGCGCGTGAGAGTCGCTCAAACGTGCTGCAGAGGGTCCCTATTGAGCCCGTTCGACGGGTTCCAGCTCGTGCTCCATTCTGTGTGGAACTCATTCGGGAGTTCTACATGAATGGTGTAATATACCGAAAATTTAGAAAATAAATATCGAACTTTAGTCAAATTGACCAAAGTGCGAGGATGGTACACTTCGGAAAGTCCGAAGGTGTTAAAATGATCAAAAGTGAGTTACGGGAGGTTTTCGAGAGCTAAAGGATCAAATTCTGCAAAACTGCAGATTTTGAGCTCTCGGGGACCGGTCCCTGGTGGGAGAGACCGGTCCCCGAACGCGTATGATTTGAGACAGCCGAAAAATCGGCTAAGTCCTGAGAAATTAGCTCTCGGGAAACGGTCCCTGCCTGAGAGACCGGTCCCCGAGAGACCGGTCCCCCAAAGAGAGACCGGTTGCACTGCGCGCGACAACTCTGGCTCTGCTGGGACGACCTTCGGGAACCGGTCCCTGAAGGAGAGACCGGTCCCTGCCTGCGCGAACAGCCCAGTTTGGGCAGTGTATTAAAGTGAAAGTTGAGGGGTTTAGCTGCAATTTTGCAACCCATAGAGTATAGTAAGGGGACAAATGAGACATTTCTCTCATTCTCACCCTCTCACACTCATCCCTCTCCCTCTCTCTCTCTAGAAGACAAAGAAGGAGAAGAAGAAGACAAGGAAAGAGAGGAAAAGAAGGAGAAGAAAAAGGAGAAGAAGAAGAGGAAGTGAAGAAACTCCCTCTCCCTCATCTCTAGCTTGGAAAATGAGAGCTTACAAGGTAAGCTTTGAACCCTAATCATGGTAGAACCTAATCTAGGGTTTGGATTAAGCTTAAAATGGGTTTTATGGAACCATTTGAGTATTTGAAGCTTTCCTTTTGCTTCTTTTGAGATCAAGGCCATGAAAATGGTGAAGCTTGAGGTGAGCTTCATCACCTCTCATGGTGAAACCCTAAGTAGGGTTTTGATTTGTCTAAAGATGGTTCTAATGGACTTTTTAGAGTATAATGAAGCTATTTTTGCTTCTCTTTGAGATCAAACCCTAGGTTTGATATATGTATTGGAGCTAGGGCACCAAATTGGGGCTTTTGCTCATGAGGGTTTCTAAGTGCAATTGACCCTCTAGAAACCTAATTGGGGGTATTTCCGACGCGTTGGTGCGCTCGGATTAGCATTACGAAAAGTCAAAGTAAAGATATGGGCAAAATGGCCTAAGTAGGCTTCGTTTTGCCGCAGGTGAGGAACGAGGCGTCTAAAAATCCCAACTAAATCGTCGGAGCACCTAAAGAGACCTACGAGGTGGGTGGTGCTTCCAAACTCGTTGAACTTCTCTCTATGCCTAATGTGTCATTCGATTGAGCATATGCTATATACTTGTTGCATGCATTTTAGGGTAAAGTGATGATAAAAATGTGATGTTGCATGATTGTGGGTACAACTTGCCTAATGTGATGGTCGAGGACCTTATGAATGTTGAAATCCTATATGTATGCATGAGAGAAAATGTGAGTACCAAAGTGAGCCGAAAGAACCGAGTGGCACGATGACATAGATCAAGTGGCATTTGAACATGTAAAGTGACACTAGAGTTAGTGTGAGGCAAGGAACTAATGCGAGGTAAAGAATGATATTAATCAGTAAAGCTAATGTAAAGTGGGCATAAAGAACGTGTAAAGTTAAAGAATGTGAAAGCTAAAGATAGCCTAATGTAAAGTAGCGATAAGAATGTGATTGCTAGAGTTAGTAAAAGTAAAAGAAATGCAAAGAGCAATGATTGCTAGAGTGGCAACATAAAGTGATGTAATGAACACTAGAGTTAGTGTAAAGTCAAGATTGAACATACCATCCTTT
>NW_017893532.1:42784-60245 GCF_001540865.1 Ananas comosus
CTTACCCTTGTTTTTGGGGCCTAGTGGAGCAAGAGCTGAGGTCAGTAATTGCCCACTGGGAACTATAAATTATAGTTCTCACGCCCTCTTTTTCTCGATGTTTTTCAGAGCCTTCCACTCAGGGTGAGGCTAGGGACCGCGGGAAGGGAGTTGCTTCGAGCTAGCTTCCTACGAGGACGACTTGCTAGGTGGTCTACCTCTCGTTGTATTCTATTTTGGAGAGGTTGAGAGTTTTGCCCGTGTACTAGAGACCACCATTTTTGTACATTTGAGACAGATATTGTACTTCTTATGACTCCTTTTATTGTCTAGCTTTACTTCTTTACCTTGGTATAGATGATAGAACTATATTTGCTCTGATATCACTTGTTGCTAGTTATTTCACTTGCTTTTACTTCCGCTTTTATTCTAGACGCCTTATATGTGTTGACATATGGCGGGTCTGGGCACGCTACCGGGAGGGCCTCCGCCGGTCCCGGGGCGTGACAATAGTAAGGGGACAAATGAGACATTTCTCTCATTCTCACCTTCTCACACTCATCCCTCTCCCTCTCTCTCTCTAGAAGACAAAGAAGGAAAAGAAGAAGACAAGGAAAGAGAGGAAAAGAAGGAGAAGAAAAAGGAGAAGAAGAAGAGGAAGTGAAGAAACTCCCTCTCCCTCATCTCTAGCTTGGAAAATGAGAGCTTACAAGGTAAGCTTTGAACCCTAATCATGATAGAACCTAATCTAGGGTTTGGATTAAGCTTAAAATGGGTTTTATGGAACCATTTGAGTATTTGAAGCTTTCCTTTTGCTTCTTTTGAGATCAAGGCATGGAAATGGTGAAGTTTGAGGTGAGCTTCATCACCTCTCATGGTGAAATCCAAACTAGGGTTTGGAATGAGCTAGGAATGGTTTAGATGAACTCTTTAGAGTATATTGAAGCTACTTTTGCTTCCCAATGAGATCAAACCCTAGGTGTTGTATGTGTATTGGAGCTAGGGCACCAAATTGGGGCTTTTGCTCATGGAGATTTCTAAGTAAAATTGACCCTTCAAAAACCTAATTGGGGGTATTTCCGACGCGTTGGTGCGCTCGGATTAGCATTACAAAAAGCAAAAGTAAAGATATGGGCAAAATGGCCTAAGTGGGCTTTGTTTTGCCGCAGGTGAGGAACGAGGCGTCTAAAAATCCCAAGTAAATCGTCGGAGCACCTAAAAAGACCTACGAGGTGGGTGGTGCTTCCAAACTCTTTGAACTTCTCTCTATGCCTAATGTGTCATTCGATTGAGCATATGATATATACTTGTTGCATGCATTTTAGGGTAAAGTGATGATAAAAATGTGATGTTGCATGATTGTGAGTACAACTTGCTTAATGTGATGGTCGAGGACCTTATGAATGTTGAAACCCTATATGTATGCATGAGAGAAAATGTGAGTACCAAAGTGAGCCGAAAGAACCGAGTGGCACGATGACATAGATCGAGTGGCATTTGAACATGTAAAGTGACACTAGAGTTAGTGTGAGGCAAGGAACTAATGCGAGGTAAAGAATGATATCAATGAGTAAATCTAATGTAAAGTGGGCATAAAGAACGTGTAAAGTTAAAGAATGTGAAAGCTAAAGATAGCCTAAAGTAAAGTAGCGATAAGAATGTGATTGCTAGAGTTAGCAAAAGTATAAGAAATGCAAAGAGCAATGATTGCTAGAGTGGCAACATAAAGTGATGTAATGAACACTAGAGTTAGTGTAAAGTCAAGATTGAACATACCATCCTTTAAGTTTAGGATTTCGATCATACTTGCTATTAGTTCCGTGCTCGAGGGCGGTCGCTCCCCCTCGGGCGATATGCTCCGGAGTTATGCATCACGGGTTGGAGTAAACCCGAAGGACGGTCCTAGCGGGTGAGTTCCTGCAATGATGGACTTAATGTGAAGCAAGTTAATGTGGCGAAACCCCCGGGTTAGCCTTGAGATTAAAAAGCAAAGATTAAAGAACAAAGAGCAAAGAGTAAAGAATAAAGAACAAAGAACCAAGTGTAAAGATAAAGAACGAAAGAATTTGCATAATTTGCATATATTTAATGTTGAGCATATTTCTTGCTACTTGTTCAGGCATATTAGCATCATGTTATAGATTGGTTACTATTTCTGCTTATCCTTTCTATTATGCCTGAGTTAGTCCTAGTGGGAAAGTCGGTGATGTTCGGGCCGAACCCACTGGGAACTTTGTTGTAGTTCTCACCCCACTATTCCATAGAGCCAGGACCGAGCGAGCTGGCGAGCGACCGCCGTAAAGGTATCGCGCCGTAGACAGAGGCCACCGGAGTTGGGTTACATTTTGATAGTAGCTACCCTATGTTCATCTTTTGTATTTGATGACTAGTAATGTAAAGAAAAGAATGTAAAGCTTATTTTGAGGTAAATGTGATGTAAGAAAGAAATGATGGAATGATGTAATGAAATGCAAAGAATCCAAAATGTAAGAAATGAATGCAATGTATATAATCTAAAATGAATCATATTACTTGTGTAGATGTTTAGTTTTCCTTTCTCTCACTAATGGCTATTGCTTACCCTCGTGTAAGCCGTTTTTGTATATTTCCGCTAGTGCACTTCTGATTGAAAATGTACATGTGATGAGCCTTGGGCGAATAGGGGAAACTCTGTCCGTTCGGCGTCTGTTCGACGAGCTCGGGCCGGCCCAAATTGGTATCGGTCCCGGGGCGTGACAAATGGGATGGTGCTTGCAGAGGATGAGGAGACTGGGACTTGTGTATTTGAGACATATGTGCGTAAGGAGACGATTCAAGTCACTCCTTACACGACAGGGCTTTATCAGTCTTCGACCCACTGGGAGACTGTTATTCAAGCTATATGCAAGGAAGGCATGAGGACGAATCATTCATACGTGGAATCCAAGGATTTGCTACCCAAGTATCATCTACTCTCCTTGGTGATGAGCTACAATGTTCAACCTACAATTGGAACAAAAAGGATTCGTTGGGATCATCTGGTGCCTCTATATCTTCTTGGACATCCTGAGGAAGCGGACGGATTAAATATCAATATTCCCGTTCTAATGTGGCAAAGAATGGCACATGTTATATAGTCTCAAGTTCGACGTGATCTACTTCCGTTTCCGTTGTTGATCACAAGGATTCTTCAAGAACACGGAGTTGACATGTCGTGTGACAAGTATGACATTGGACTTGGACCAATTGATGCTGTAACCTGGGCCAAGTCAAGAAGCACACTGAAGACTTTTCAGCAAACTAAGGGATCATCCAGAGAAGCTTCTAGTTCAGCACCTCCACCTCGAGCAGAGCGTGAGGGATCTTCAAGCTCAGGGGGAGTGATTACTGTAGAATCACTTCATCATGAGGTGCGCTCTTTGAAGAATAAAGTGGCAGATCTTGCTAAAAAGGTGGATGTGGGAATGAAGAGAATGATGGAGAAACTGGGATGTAGGCATGATGATATTTTTCCTACTCAGCCTACCTACTCCACTTATACTAGATCGACGTCGCGACATCCACTCATTCCACCGTCCGGTGATGCTCCTGAGAATGGGGGATCTAGAGCTAGGGCAGATGATGATGATGATGATGATGACGAGGACACGGAGTGATTTCTTCCTCGAGCTTAGTTTTTTTTTACTCCACTGTGTTTGCTTTTTAGGACGATATTTTAGTTTAGCTTTGCTTGCTTATTTTTCTTTTGCATGTTTTTACTTTTGCTTTAGGCCTGTAACTATGACTTGACTACTCTTTTGCTTCTTAGTGTGTTCTTCCTCTATATGCTGTATTTTTGGCAATTTTTTGACAAAAAGGGGGAGAGGTGAAACAAAGGGGGAGAGGTGATTGAGAACAAAGGGGGAGAAGGTATAAGAATCTAATGTTATACATTACCTTGGATACTCTCTGTTTTGCAGAAAATCAAGACTTCAAGACTTCTAGTTGCGTCTAAGTCATAGAGTATGTTTTAGGAGTTTTTGATGTACTTTTGAGTTTCGAATTGTATTTGGACTACATGTGAGGGGTTCGATGTTCTGGTGATGACATTGAACTTCCTTTTTTTTTTTAAGATGTAATTTTTGAGTTTTTGTGTGTTTTATCACGAAATTGCCAAAGGGGGAGATTGTTAAATCTTGTGTGTTGGCAAGTTTCGTAAAGTGAGTCGGAGTCTTGAAGAATCGGTGCGTATCGTCGAAGATCGAAGAATTCAAGATTTCGAAGAAATTGAAAAATAACTCACGATGTGAATCATGATGCCCAGGTAAAGTGTTAATTCATGTTATGGTGATTCATACTTAGTTGTAGGCATTAGAATTATAATATCAATGTTTACTGGATTAGAAAGTGCATCGAAACTTTGCAAAACCCGAAACGATGAAAATTTGCAAAGTGTACCGGTACAGCATCAGAAGTGTACCGGTACAAAATGTGTACCGGTACAGCCATCAACATGTAACCGGTTTCACTGTTTCGTCAGTTTTTTCGTTCCGTCATCGTGTAACCGGTGACAGCTTAAAGTGTACCGGTACACAGTGTAAAATCGTGAAAACTTTCCAATCCGACTCCAATTGATTCTAAAGTCTATAAATTAGCTATTGGGGTTCTCTAACAGATCAAGCATCACGAAAATACATGTTTGAGAAACCCTAGAGGCTCGGATTTCATCTAAAATCTATTTTCTACATATTAGCCTCTTTTAGGTCAAATCGAGATATTGAAATTTCATCTATATGTCGATTTGATCTTCGCTTTGCTTGGAATTTTCTTCCCTGGTTTTCATCGATACTCTAAGCGAAGGATCACCATACGGCGTCGTGGATTCGGCGTGATTGACGGCGGTTCGTGGATTCGGATTGTGAGTTTCGTGGATTCGGAGTGGAGGCGTTTCGTAGATTCGGAATGTGGCGTTCGTGGATTCGAACGTGAGGGCGTGGACAACCCGGAGGTTGGAGTTTTTCCACGTAAATCTCGGTGTGATTTTTTTACTTTCTATATTTATTTTTATCGCATTGAGATTTGTTGGTTTTGGCTATTACATCTATTCACCCCCCTCTAGGTGTTAGATACAATCTAGATAGATCCTTGAGCTCCTCAAAACTTTCACCCGGGGCGTGACAGATTAAAGTGGTATCAGAGACAAGTTACAACCACGACACCATTCACAGATTGTTTTCAAAATAAAAACTGAACTATTGGTTAGGTTGACCCATAAGAAGACCTACAGTATATAGGCACGTGAGTGCGGGGTTTGGGCTTGAGGCCCGGTGTGCATTCGAGATTAGTGAACTCGAAGTGCATGGTTATTTTCTGTATATGATACAGCTTTCGCACAAGTTGGTGTCTCAGTGGGGAGTAGTGGCAGTGTACCTTTATGGATATTAAGTGGCGGGGTGACGTTCCCCAGGTGTAGCCACTCCTGTCAGGTGGGGCTTTGAAGCGCTAGGTGATGTTTTTTGGCCTAGGTGATTGTTTTGGTTGCCGGCGCCCAGGCCACTCTCCCTACTTTGGGCACGAGAGCTGTTGCGAGCGTCTTCACGGAGACGACACTATGATTATCTACGGTCGCGACTTCTGTGGGGCTACTAGGGTCTAGCCCAAGGTTTTGATAGTGGTCGTCTAGGCCACTGCAACGTTGGTGTGGCTTTCTCAGATTTTTGGGTAGTGTTGTGATGCATACCCCTCCTTCTAGATTGCTTATG
Source organism: Ananas comosus (assembly GCF_001540865.1). Lineage (NCBI taxonomy): Eukaryota > Viridiplantae > Streptophyta > Magnoliopsida > Poales > Bromeliaceae > Ananas > Ananas comosus. The sequence goes on from NW_017893532.1 coordinate 48,484, forward strand.
GAATCGGCGGTGTGGGTCTTTTGACCTGTAACTAATTCATACGTCAAATTAACGTGTACTAGAACTAGATAGACACAGTTTTGTCATCAGGTTCTATTGGTGCATACATTGTATGCAGTCATCCTAACACCTAAATTGTTGTATTGTGGGATAGTCAGCGGTTTTAGTAGGATTCATCTTGACTCGAGTTACTCCAGAGTATTGTCAGAGTTCTCGGAGCTTTGAGTATAGCTTGGTTGTGGTACGGAAATCGGTTAGAGAAACTGTTTTCTAAAACCTCAGTTTGTGCTGTTCGCTGCTTAATGTCGCTAGCAACTATCGAATGTTGAGAGCTAAGGACTCCCGGTGAGTCCGATCAAGGTTGATCTGATTTCGAAAGTCGACTTTCAAAATCGATGTTTTGACAGTTTTGGTTTTGAACTTTTGGTTCTGTAAAGAGGTATCAGGTGGCTTGAAACTTCGATGTGTCGTGCTTCCAACTTGTGGTTGGTTGTGGATTTCGGATATTTTGCTTTTCTTTTGATAAGTACATTGACTGGAGACAATGGATTGTCGAAAGTTAGGACGAAATACTCTTTCCCTGTTTGGGACTTTTGGATTGGGTTGGTGTTTTCTTTTGTAAGACGAACTATAGAGATTGTCTTGTGGAAAAATTTGAGTGATGGTCATCTCTGACCATATAGCGAGCCTTGGATTATTCCCTTGCAAGTTTTGCACAGTTGATTTTTCATCACTGCAGCTGGTTTTGACTCTGATTTGAGTCTGGGTGCTCATTAGCTCTATAGTTGCCTCTTGCATAATCAAAAGGTTTATTTTGGTTGGTAGTCTCGGTCTGTTGCCTGGAGGTTCAGAATCACAGTTGTTAAGTGGCTTGAGCTTGGTTGTTGGCTTTGATTGTAACATACCGAAACCTCGGTAGTTAAATTCGAACTTTGATCAAATTGATCAAAGTGCGAGGCTAGTACACTTCGGAGAGGCCGAAGGTGTCAAGTAATGCAAAATGCATCACTGGGGATCTTCGAGAGCTTTTGAAAATCAAAATATGCAAACTGCAGGTTTTGTGCTCTCGGGGACCTATCCCTGGTGGGAGATACCGGTCCCAGAACGCGTAGGCATCGAGATGGCAGAGAAATCAGCTAAGTCCTGGAAAATCAGCGCTCGGGAATCGGTCCTTGCGAGGAGAGACCGGTCCCCCAGAGACCGGTCCCATCGAGGGAGACCAGTTGCATCGCGCGTAGCCTGCGCAGTCCGCGGGAGGAGCTCTCGGGGACCGGTCCCAGGTTGGGGAGACCGGTCCCTCACTGTGAAAAATGTCCAGTCTGGGCAGTGCACAGAGAAAGAGTTGGGGGACTTAGTTGCAAATGTTGCAACATGTTATATGACCCATCCCCTCTCCCTTTTTCACAGCAAACACACACACCTCTCTTCCTCTTATTTCCTCTCCTCTCTCTCTCTAGAAATGACCTAGGGCTTGAAGGAGAAGAAGGAGAAGAAGCTTGATGAGGGATTTTTGGTGGACTTGGTGGGTCTAGGAGCTCTCCAACAAGAAGGAGCTTGCTAGAACTTGGGCCAAGGTAAGTTTTTAGCATGTAGAGCTCTAGGGTTTGGAGGTTAACCTTAGATTTTAGAGTTTTGGTCTCTTTAGAGGCTTTTGAAGAGTAGTAGAGCTTTGAACACCATGAAACCCTAGTTTTCTTCATGGTGCTCTAATGGAGGATTTCTAGGATTTGCATTTTAAGCTCTAGAGATGGTTGGGATGGTTTTAAATGAGCACCAAGAAGCTTGACAAGCTCTCTTTTGCTTGTTTTAGAGATCAAAACCTAGGGTTTAGCAATGGGTTTGGTCAGGGCACCAAATTTGAGGCTTTTGCTTCTGAGTGTTTCTAAGGCGAATTGACCTTGTAGAAACCTAATTGGGGGTGTCCTCGACACGTTGGACAACTCCGTTCGACGTTACGAAAATGTTTAAGTATGGTTCATGTACAAAAGGCCTAAAGTGGCACTATTTTGGTTGTAGGTCGCGGTATCAGCTTTCGTAAAGTTCGGGAGTCGTCAAATTCTACACCCACACGACCACTCGAGGTGGGTGGTGCATTTCAAGGACCTCGAAAATTTCTTTATATCTAAAGTATCATGTTTGAACATATATGCATATTTTGAGCATCTTGCATAGCAGGGTTAATTGTGAGCTTTATTGCATGACTGTGAATTTAATTTCGTATGAAATATTGGTAAGAATGTGAGAATTGTAACCCTATTTATGCATGACAAGTGACAAGAATCTAGAAGGGTTAGTGAACAAAAGTGACCCATGGACATAGGTCTAGTAAGTGACATTAATGAGTTTAAAACACTTAGAAAACGAGTGTGACATTTGGTGTGAGAACAAGAACATAGCACTTAGAAAACAAGTGTGGTATGAGTACAAAACTTGGTAGTGTATATGACACTAGTGATAGTAAAGAATGCAAAGCAAAGAATGATTGAGACATTATGATATTTCAACCTTAGAGTTCAAGGTCATTTGAGCATGGCCTTCCTTAAAGTTAAGGAATGGATTGAACTTGGAATCCTCAATGTAGGATTGATTATACTCACCTTTTAGTCCTTGCTCGAGGGTGGTAGCTCCCCCTCGGGCGATGTGCTCCGGAGTCGACATCATTGGGTTGTAGCGGGTATCTCCCCAGAGGACGGTCCTATCGGATTGTAGCGGGTATCTCCCCGGTTAAATAGGATTTTGGGTTGGTGAGTTTGTTCATGTCATGACCCAATCCTTATACATCCTTAAGTTCATGTGTCCAACTCACAATGATATACTACCAAGGAAGCATACAAGGAAGGGAAATGCAGCTATCAAGTATCCTACAATGCATAATATCCATAAGTGAAATGCATGGTCAACAACTCAACATAGACATAGGAAGAAGTCGGATTGCTTCGGATAGCGCCCCCCACCTTTTGGTGATACCGCGACTCCGAAACCCGAGTTTCGTGATTTTTGGATGTTGCTTCAGCTCAACTCAAAGGAAACGAAGCTGAAACGGTACTTTTCCTCGACTACTCGTCGCCCGACCGTAGGAACTTCCGTTTGAGTTGCCCACAATGTCGACTTTACGTTCAATTGAAATTACAAGGGCTCAATTTAGATCAAACCCCAACCTGAAGCAAAACCCCAATTGGAAACCCTAATAGTTCACTATTGCAAGAATACTCCAAATTAACTCTTAATTCAATCAATTAGCAAACTATTAGCATCCAAGGGTTCATCTAAAACCAATTCTAGAGCATAAAGACCAAACCCTAGAAATCTACCATTAAAGCTCAAAAGCTTACCTCAACAAGCTTTCCTCTCCAAGCTAAGGAAGAAGAAGAAGTATGAGCTCTACTTCCTTGCTCCACTCTCCACCTTCTCCTCATCTTGATTCCACCCTAGGAGAGAGAGAGATCCTTCTTAGAGAGAGAGAGAGATTTCTTTTTGGTTGCAAAGGTGAGGGAATGAGAGGAAAGAGCTCACTACACCTCTCTTTTAATCCCACTAGCACACAATTGCATAAAACCCCTCCAACAAGCCTTATAGTGCACAGCCCGCACTGGGCATTTCGCAGCTACTTGGTCCGGACCCTATGCTCGGACCCTGCACAGGGTCCGGACCCCGAGAGCTTGTTTTTCTACAAAAGTTGCAGAATTGCAACAGCTTGCTCTCCAAGGTCCTCTAATACCCTTAGAAGCTATTCGGATGCGCTCGGGCCTTTCCGAAGCGTTCCGAAGCAACCCTTAGTCAATTTCGACCGAAGTTCGGTTTTACGCGTCGAGGATTCACTTCCCTACATTATGTGTGGATAACAAAGAGTTGAATAAAGTGATAATCAAGAACAAATATCCTTTACCATGCATTGATGATTTATTCGATCAGCTGTAAGAATCTTGTGTGTTTGCGAAAATCGATCTGCAATGAGGTACCATCAATTAAAGATAGGCTTCCTGGACATGGTACAAACATTATGAGTTTAAGGTGATGTCGTTTGGACTGACAAATGTCCCTCCCTGTAACACACTGGACCTTTGCAAATGGCAAGGTTAGAGTGTTTGATGAGTGTTCTGAGTTTTTTCAGATATTCTGGAGGGTCGTTGACAGTGTTCCGACCTATGGCTCGTATCCCGAGATTTATGGTATTTTAAGTACCGCTAAGGCCACCAGAGAGGAGGACTTAGGCTGCTCTCGGGTTGCCTCTGCAGGGCTGTGTACCGGTATAGCCTTGATGGTTGTGCCGATACACCTTGATGGTTGTACCGGTACAGATGTGGTATATTGCCAACCAGAGCCTTGATGGTTGTACCGGTTCGCGCATACGCGGGATTGTACCGGTACACCCTCCCGTGTACCAGTACACTTTGCTCTGCGAGCTGTTTATATAGAGGGGTGTTTTTGCATTTGTTGCAACACCTATATAACTCACCCCAGGCCCCTTTGGAGCTCTTTTGAGCTGAGACCAGAGGAGAAACAAGGTGAGCCCTTCCCCTCTTGTTTGATTTTTATTTTTGATGGATTATTGCATGTTTTGATCTCCTCTCTCTTGCTTTTCCTTGCTTTTTGTTGGTTTCCTCCATAGGAGAAGCTTGGATTTCGGGATTGGAGCTTGTTTGAGGTTTGATCTTCAACCCTAGCTCACTTGCTAGCTTGAGTTGGTGTCTTGGAGAGGTTAGTAAGTTTAACCTACCCTTTGATTTATGTTTTGGAGGGTTTTTGATATTGGAACCCTAGAACCGAAAGTTTAGGGTTTAAAATGGGGATTTTTGAGTTGAGCCTTTTTTATCTTAATTGATTGGCTTAGAACTTTCCTTTAGGTTGGTTTTGAGGGATTCTTGCTCTCTTTGGGAGATCAAGAGGCATTTTCACCATTTTCGGTGAGTTTTTGACCTTTTGCTTGAGTTGTTTAATATTCGAACCTAGGATTGTTCATAACGTTCGTGTACCCCTCCTTTTATTACCTTTAGGGTACAAGGAGAGTGGTGGACACCTTCATCGGAGAAAACAAAGGGTTTCGTGAAGTCACGGTGGGTTTGGCTTCATTGGAATAGGTGAAAACTTCTTCTAAGTGGTTAAATATTTTTGTTTCATCGCATCGCATGCATATCCATGCTAGATAGAATTTATGTGAATTTTAGAATGCATAAAATGCATGTGTTATGTATTATGAAAATTCATCTCTATATAGTAGAGTTTTATGTGGATTAATCATGCATGTGAGTAGCATTCTTCTTGGGTATTTGAAACATGTCTCGTATGACGAAAATGACTCGAATTATGTATTCTTGAATACTAAACTCATGCTTGGACTTGGTGAACAAAAGTGTCATAAAGGAACACCAACTTAGTAAACTGTGAAACTGCAACATAGAAACATAGTGATAGGCCATTGTGACATCTACTATATTTCATGTTTTAGACATGATGACATAGTGATAGGCCATTGAGACACAGGTTATATTCCATATTTTAGACATGAGGATTGAGACTTGAGACTTGAGACAGACTTATGTGCTTGCTTGCCCTTCTGCTCATTCGCACATGCTTGTGAGGGTCGCTCCCTACAAGCCGATACTCCGGAGATAGCCATAGCGATACATACTCGCCGTGCGGGATTGGGCGCCGAAGTGGATTACCGTGGGCAAGGCTCATTCCTAGAGTAGGGATGTTGACTACCACGGGGCCATTAGGCACGACATAGGCCAGACAGCCTACGGGTGGGTCTTCAGGCCAGACAGCCTTCGGGCGGGTCTTACAAGATTGGAACTTTATGTAGTTGATATGCCAAGTAGACTTGAACTAGAATAGTAAACAATGACATCTTACTATTTCCGTTGTGGACATTATGTTTGTTGCATGCTTATGCTTATTCATGTTAGCATAGCTTTCTTACATGTGCAAAATCATGCTAAGTAAAGACATCATGTTGTAACAAGCATTCAAGTTATTTAACTGCTGTTCATTTCGTTTATTACTCGCTTCTACTTATTTGCCTAGTTTTGGGCCTAGTGGTGCTCTTATCTGAAGTCAGTAATTGCCCACTAGGAACTATTATTTAATAGTTCTCACGCCCTCTGTTTGATGTCTTTTTCAGAGCCTTCAGCACCGGCGGAGGCACGGGATCGCGGCAAGGGAGTCGCATAGCTAGTTAGCGCGGAGCTTGCTTTTGCTCCTAGGTGGTCTACTCTCTTTTTGTGTTTTTGGTGAGAGAGAGTTTTGTTACCATGTATAGAGACCACCATTGTCCCACTTATAGCACTTGTACTCGGACTTTTGTTGTTCTACTTTATGGTTTAATTTAGTAAATTTTAGCTTTCGTTGTATTCTCCTGTTGTAGAATCTAGTAGTACTTTGCTCTGATATCGCTAGATCTCTTTGTATTATTGTTTCATTTATTGCTTTATCGTAGACGCCTTATATGTTTTAGACATATGGCGGGTCTAGACACGTGCCAGGCGGGCTTCCGCTGGGCCCCGGGGCATGACAGATTATTTTGGTATCAGAGCCTAGGGTTGAGTCTTAGGGGACCTAGCAAAACTTAGGCCGGTTGGACTATAGGTAATAGGCTCGTGAGAGACGAGGTCTATTTGACTTGTAAGCGAAAGTATCTTGATTGGGTATCTTTGATAACTCTAGAAAGTGGAGTTAAATCGAAGTGTATAGCTTCTAACTTTGCGGAGGGTTACGTTGGCGGCCGACAACGTAACATCGGGAGTTAGTAGCGAAGAACACTTCCTTACTTTCGCATGATTTGGGTATTATCTTCTTGAGCGGGGATTCAATAGCGTGGGTATACTAACTTGCGCTTTTATAATATTGTAGTGAGATGCCGATCACTCGCTCTCAATCTGCCGGAACGGATAATGCGGCACACTTGGAGGAGGTCGAGACATCTGCTACCTCCGGATCCAGCGAGGTCCGTGAGTTTAGGGGCCAGCTTGCGGCCCTCACCGACTTGGTTGCACAGCAGACTGCGGTGGCTCAGCAGCAGGCAGAGGCAGCGCGCCGACAGGAGGCGCGGATGAAGCGTCTGGAGGACCTCCTACTGCAGCAGGCGGAGGCTCGGGAGGCTCAAGTTCCTACACCACCCGCGCCTGTCGAGATAGTTGCACCCAGATGGTCGTCCCCCGTCCTCAACACATCGCGGACGACACCTGCGGTAGCGCCACGGGAGGAGGTGATTGCGGCACCACCAACTCAGGTGGTGCCTTTAGGGGGGCGGCTTTTCCCGTGACAGCTGTTTGAGGGGAGCGGGACCGACTGATGGAGCGCCTCAACGAGTTCAGGAGGTGCAGTCCCCGGATCTTCGATGGAGAGAAGGTCGACCACTGGATCATGGAAAAGTGGTTGATGCACATGGAGAAGCTCTTCCGTGACACCTTTGTAGAGGAAAGGGATCGAGTGTGGCTCGCCACTCATCACTTGGATGGCGAGGCCTATCGTTGGTAGTTGGATATTCAAGAAAACCCCAGCACGGATTTGGCTGCTATTTCTTGGAAGAAGTTCAAGGAGCTTCTATTGGCGCACTACTTCCCTGACAGCGTCAAGAGGAAGATGGAGCAGGACTTGCGCAACTTGCGCCAGGGAGACCGGACAGTCGCCAAGTATGAGAGGGAGTTTTCTCGGCTTCTTCACTGCGTGCCCTTCGTCATGCGGGACGACAAGGACAAGGCCCGTATCTTCGAGCAGGGATTACGACCGTCGAACTTCTGGTTCGTGCAATCCTCCAACCTCAAGACCTACCGAGAGGTAGTGAACCGCGCGCTCATTGTAGAGAGCAGCGCGGCGGATCTGCAGGAGCGACGAGAAGGCTTGGACAAGGGTAAGGGCAAAAGGCCCGCAGCTGAGGGTGCGACCCAGACGCACTCTAGGAGGCCGCCGAAGCACCCTAGGAGCCAGCAGCGTGGACGCGGTTCGACAGCTCAGTGAGGGGGTACCAATCGTCACCGGCCTCCCCAGTGTGTGATCTGTGGTGGTCCCCACTTTCCACCGCAGTGTCCACAGTGGGCAGGCAGGTGCTACCAGTGTGGCCAGAGGGCCACATTCGGACCGAGTGCCCGAGGGTTCATCACCGGCACCGTCGACTGCATCGACACCGGCTCTACCAGCCGCTAGCCAGGGGACTCCATCGGCACAGTACCAGCCTGGGCGGCCATCCGTCCAGCGTCAGAGCGAGGGATCTCGAAGGGCCCCGAGTGGGCGCATGTATGCCGCTCAGACCGAGAAGGCAGCAGCAGCCGAGGATGTGGTTGCAGGTATCATTTTACTTCATGGCATTAGAGTTCATGCATTATTTGATACTGGTGCATCACACTCATTCATAGATCGGCTGTTTGCCGAGTTGCATGGCATCCCTTTGGTTTGTTTGTTGCATCTGGGACAGATTGTAGTACTCGACCACACTTTGGATATCCGAGAGTTTTGGCCCAGTTGCCCAGCTCGAGTAAGGGATTGGATTATGCCCGTGGATCTGCTAGCTTTGCGCAAGCTGGGGAAGTTCGATGTGGTCTTGGGTATGGATTGGTTAACGAAGTATTTTGCCACGATCGATTGCAAGAATCGAACGGTTACTTTTAGAGAACCGGGGCAGACTGAGGTTGTGTTTAGAGGATGCCAGAGTTCGCTGTTTGCGATGACGATCAGCTCGTCTCGAGCTAGGCAGCTGATCAGCCGAGGTTGCATAGCCTATTTGGCTAGTATTGTTCTGAGGGGCAATAATGACACCCCTAGGATTAAGGATATCCCGGTGGTGCGGGAGTTTCAGGACGTGTTTCCAGCTGAGCTACCGGGTATGCCCCCTGATAGGGAGATTGAGTTTGTGGTAGATCTCGTCCCTGGGACTACTCCAATCTCAAAAGCACCCTATAGGATGGCACCGGCAGAGCTGAAGGAGCTGAAGGCACAGCTGCAGGATTTGTTGGATAAGGGCTTCATTAGACCGAGCGTCTCGCCTTGGGGAGCGCCAGTTTTATTCATCAAGAAGAAGGACGGATCACTTCGCCTATGTATAGATTATCGTGAGCTTAATAAAGTTACGATCAAAAATAAGTATTCGTTGCCGAGGATCGACGACTTGTTTGATCAGCTTCAGGGATCGTGTGTGTATTCCAAGATAGACTTGCAGTCGGGTACCACCAGTTAAAGATCAAACCCGAGGATGTATCGAAGACGGTTTTTAGAACACGGTATGGACATTATGAGTTCACAGTTATGCCATTCGGACTTACTAATGCCCCGGCAGCTTTTATGGATCTAATAAATCATGTTTTTAAGCTTTATCTAGACAGGTTCGTCGTGGTGTTCATCGACGACATCTTGGTTTATTCTCGAAGTGATGCAGATCACGAGGAACATTTGAGGCTTGTACTTCAAATACTTCCGGAAAAGGAGTTTTATGCCAAGTTGAAAAAGTGTGAATTTTGGCTTCGTGAGGTAGCTTTTCTTGGACATCTGATTTCGGGATCGGGTATAGCCGTGGATCCCGAGAAGATTGAGGCTATCAAGGATTGGCCGAGACCGACGAGTGTCACAGAGATATGGAGCTTCCTTGGATTGGCTCGCTTCTATCGGAGATTTGTCGAGGGGTTTGCTAAGTTATCTACTCCTCTCACGAGGCTCACGCATAAAGACGTCAAGTTCATTTGGAACGATGCGTGTAAAAGGAGCTTCCAAGAGTTGAAGCAGAGATTGACGACCGCCCCAACCCTAACCCTGCCGGTTGCTGGAGTAGGGTATGTGGTTTATAGTGATGCTTCATTTAATAGATTTGGTTGCGTTTTGATGCAGGATAGTAAGGTGATCGCGTATACTTCTCGCCAATTGAAGGAATATGAAAGGAACTATCCTACACATGATCTGGAGTTGGCGGCCGTAGTCTTTGCATTGAAGCTATCGCGCCACTATCTTTATGGCGAGCGGTGTGAAGTATACACGGATCACAAGAGCTTGAAATATCTATTTACTTAGAAGGAGCTGAACTTTAGGCAGCGCAGATGGTTGGAGTTGCTCAAGGATTATGATCTGACTATTCTTTACCACCGGGGCAGGGCTAACGTGGTGGCGAATGCGCTAAGTAGGAAATCGACAAAAAACTTAGCGATGCATGTTGTTACTCAACCGCAGTTATTCGAGCAAATGAAGCGGTTGGAGTTGGAAGTGGTGACACCTGATATACCCTTAAGGTTGATGACATTGGTAGTGCAACCTACACTGTTGGATAGAATTAAAGAAAGGCAAGTTTTTGATGTGGAATTACAAAAGATTAGAGACAAAATGGTCGATAGTTGCACCGGCGATTTCCTTGTGGATGACCAAGGATTGATGCGTTTTCGTGGACAGTTATGTGTACCGGCGGATTCGGGACTTAAAGAAGATATTCTTCAAAAAGCACACCGGGTACCCTATGCTATACATCCGGGAGGCACCAAGATGTACAAGGACTTAAAGTTGCTCTATTAGTGGCCCGGGATGAAAAAGGATGTTGGTGAGTTTGTTGCTAGATGTTTAACTTGCCAACAAGTAAAAACTGAGCAACGATTACCCGCGGAAAAACTTCAGAGTTTGTCGATTCCCCTGCGAAAGTGCTAGAAGATCACCATGAATTTCGGTTTCTTGATACGATGCTTCAAATCCGTTTCCAGGATTTTACGACGTCGCCTCGGCCCTCCAGGCGGAAACGAAGCCTAAACGTCCGTTTCTTTAATAACTTTGCACCGGCTCGACGAATCGCCGAACCGTCGTTTCCAACGCGTTCGTAGACCTAGCAATTAGGTAAACAGAGGGTTAAAAGAGATCAAACCCAACAATTTTAAAAGTTAGCATTTTGAGCCCTAGGTTTACAACTATGCAAGAAATCATTAAATTGCTCTATGATTCAAGCATTAATCATCTATTAGGCATCAATGGGTTCCACTAAAACCATTTTCAAAATATTTAGACCTATCTTTAGAGATCTACCATTAAAGCCCTCATTTTGGAGCTCTATATTGCGATTAGTGCTAAGCACACTAATAGAACCATAGATTCATGTTAGAATCATCTTAGTAACCTCCTAAGGTTTGCCCAAAACCATTTCTAGAGTGTATAATTGAAGCCCTAACATTCTACCATTAAAGGGTTAGAGCTTTACCTCACAAGATTCCTCCAAGCTTGAAGGAGAGGAAGAAGATGATGAAGATCACTTCCAAGCTTCACAAAACCCCTCTCTTGGCTTCTTATTCCTAGAGAGAGAGAGAGCTCTCCATGGTTGCAAGTGTGAGGGAGAGAAGGAGAAGAGAAGGTGTGTGTGCGTGTGATGCTTCGGCCAAGCAGCCGCACCACATATGGGGCTGCCACAATTGCAGGAAACCCCCTCACATTATTCATCCAGGCAACTTAAAAAGAGAGAGGTCTGTGCTGAAATCGGAGCGAAAACAGAAGATTGTAGAATTTTCTGTTGAAACGGGGCAGATAAATTAGCAGAAAATGCACAGTCTCAGAAAATTATGAAAATTGCAGAGATGTCAGAAATATTTTTATGAGGCTAGATTAAGGTTTCATATTTTTCTGACACCATAGAGTGAGAAATAAAATTCGAAAGCTATCTGATAAAGATTGCAGTTCGTACAGTTTTCAGTGACCAAACGGGGTCGAAACTGAACAGTGATCGTCAGCTTGTTAAGTTAAGTAAAACGAAACATGACTGTCAAGTTTGAGCTCAAAACGGACATTCAGGAGCTCCGGCGAAAGTTATCAGA
>NW_017893533.1:0-36088 GCF_001540865.1 Ananas comosus
GTACAGTAGTCACTTTCATGTTCGTGCTTATATTCATGCTTATGTTCATGATTATAGAAATTGCCATATCCCTATTATGCAAATGATTCATTACTCTAGAATGCTATTACATGTTGATTACATGCTTATTACTTGTTAGCATCATGCTTATAAATCATGCAATTATCGTTTTTGCTTTCAATTAGTACATCATGAGCCTAGTGGTGTAATTCGCCGAGGCTGGCGGCTTACCCACTGGGAACTATTGTTTATAGTTCTCACGCCCTTTTGGTGGTTGTTTTTACAGAGCCTGTTACAGGAGAGGCTAGGGATCGTGGCAAGGGAGTCGCGCCTAGCTAGGGACTACTAGGAGCGTGCTAGTCGATCACCTTGCTACTCGGGCTACAGCCGAGGGTGATGTCCCTATGTATAGATAGACCACCGTTGTACCTATTCATTTGTATACCCCGTGATGTATATGTACTTTTGGACAGTCACTTTAGTTGTGATACTCATCTTTTGGTTGAGATTTTTGGACTATGCTTCTTTACTCTATTGTTGATAGTATTGTTGACTTGTACTTTGCTTTGATATCAGGATAGAATTTTCTATGATCTTCTTCCTTTCGACTTGCTTGTTTGTAGACGCCTTATATACTGCAGGTGTATGGCGGGTCTGTTCACGTACCGGATATGCTTCCGCTGGTACCCGGGCGTGACAATAGTGATGCCTCTTATGTTGGTCTCGGGTGTGTATTAATGCAGAATGGGCGAGTCATTGCATATGCATCGCGCTAATTAAAGAGTTATGAGAAGAACTACCCGATTCACGACCTCGAGTTAGCCGCGGTGATCTTCGCGCTAAAGCTTTGGAGGCATTACTTATATGGTGAGCATTGTGAAGTCTACACATATCATAAAAGTCTAAAGTATCTGTTCACCCAGAAGGAGTTGAATATGCGACAACGGCGGTGGTTGGAATTGTTGAAGGACTACGATGTCACTATACTATACCACCCCGGTAAAGCCAATGTTGTGGCCGATGCTCTAAGTAGAAAATCGGCGGAGAACTTAGCGACGGCGATTACGCCTCAACCGCTATTACAAAAGGAAATGCAAAGATTTGGGTTGAAAGTGGTAGCGCCGGGAGTGCCGGCTACACTTGCCGCATTAGTTGTGCAACTGACCCTATTGGAAAGAATTAAGGATCTTCAAGCCTCAGATCCTTATCTTCAAAAGATACGAGGGGAAGTTGAGAATGGCAATGCCGAAGATTTTGGCATTGGAGCTAACGGCGTACTTCGATTTCGAAATCGTTGGTGCGTGCCCAAGGATGATGAGTTACGAAGGGCGATCATGCAAGAAGCGCATCAATCTCCCTATAGCATACACCCCGGCGGCACTAAAATGTATAAAGATCTGAAGGAGCATTATTGGTGGCCGGGTATGAAGAGAGATATTGGGGAGTTCGTGGCGCAATGTTTAACGTGCCAACAAGTTAAAGCAGAGCGCCGATTTTCGGCGGGAAAGCTACAAAGTCTACCGATACCTGTTTGGAAATGGGAAGACATAGCAATGGACTTTGTTATCGATTTGCCTCGATCACAAGGCGGACATGATGTAATATGGGTGATAGTGGATCGATTGACAAAGTCGGCACACTTCTTGCCGATACATACTACGTGGTCGGGAGACAAGTTAGCTCAAGTCTATCTTGACGAGATTGTGAGACTTCATGGAGTTCCAGTGTCGATCGTATCGGATCGCGACCCCAGGTTCACATCCCACTTTTGGAAGAGCTTGCAGGACGCGCTGGGCACACGGCTCGATTTTAGCACAGCGTTTCATCCTCAAAGCGATGGACAGTCGGAGCGGACAATACAAATCCTTGAGGATTTATTTCGAGCGTGTGTGCTGGATTATAAAAGAGGATGGCATGATTTCTTGCCGATGGCGGAGTTCGCCCATAACAATAGCTATCAAGAAAGTATCGCGATGGCGCCATTTGAGGCACTGTATGGAAGAAAATGTCGTTCTCCTATCCATTGGAGCGACGTGGGCGAGAGAACGGCTCTTGGCCCGGGTGTAGTGTGGGAGGCGGAAGAGAAGGTCCGCCTTGCCCGTCAACGGTTAGCGACAGCGCAATCTCGGCAAAAGAGTTACGCCGACAAGCGAAGAAAGGATTTAGAGTTCGCGGTTGGAGACCGTGTATTTCTAAGAGTATCGCCGATGCGAGGAGTCAAACGATTCGAGATCCGTGCGAAGTTAAGCCCCCGATACGTCGGACCGTTTGAGATATTGGAACGTGTAGGTGCGGTGGCGTATAAGCTCGCACTACCACCGAGACTCGCGGGAGTTCACAATGTGTTTCATGTGTCGAATCTTCGAAAGTATATCCGAAACGCGACACATGTATTGGAGTACGAGCCCGTAGAGCTACGTGAAGATATGTCTTATGAGGAGTACCCGGTGTGCATCCTCGATCGAGAAGTGAAGAAGTTGCGAAGTCGCAAGATTCCGTATGTAAAAGTCAAATGGAGCAACCATGCTGTGCGAGAAGCCACTTGGGAGCTCGAGGAGTCAATGAGGAGAGAGTATCTGCATCTATTCGAGTCGACGAGTTAAGGTATGCGTAATTTCGCTGATGAAATTATTTTTAAGGGGTGGAGAATGTAATATACCGAAAATTCAGAAAGTAAATATCGAACTTTAGTCGAATTGACCAAAGTGCGAGGACGGTACACTTCGGAAAGTCCGAAGGTGTTAAAATGATCAAAAGTGCGTTGTGGAAGGTTTTCGAGAGCTAAAGAATCAAATTCTGCAAAACTGCAGATTTTGAGCTCTCGGGGACCGGTCCCTGGTGGGAGAGACCGGTCCGCGAACGCGTATGAAATGAGACAGCCGAAAAATCGGCTAAGTCCTGAGAAACTAGCTCTCGGGAACCGGTCCCTGCCTGAGAGACCGGTCCTAAGAGACCGGTCCCCCCAAAGATGAGACGTTACTCGCGCCAGCAGCTCAAGCCTCGGGAGAGCGTTCGAACCGGTCCGGAAGAGAGACCTGCCCACCTGGCGAACACCAAGTCCAGGCTCTGTGAATAAGTGAAAGTTGAGAGAGCTCAATTCTGCAACCCATAGAGTTATAGTAAGGACAAATGAGACATTCTCTCTTCTCACCTCTCACCTCTTCTTCTCCTCTTCTTCTCTCTAGAAACAAGAAGCGAGAAGAAGAGAGAAGGCAAAAGAAGGAAAGAGAGGATAAGAAGTGCGAGAAAAAGCTATTGAAGTGAAGCAACTCATCTGCTTCCTCTCTATAGCAAAAAGGAGCCAACCTTAGAGTAAGCTTCCCTTCTCAGTTAAATTCAAACTAGGGTTGAATTAGAGCAAAGATGCTTTTTATAGAACTTTTAGAGCATTGAAGCTTTCTTTCTTCTATAGGAATTCAAAACCAATAAATGGTTAATGTAAACATGAAGCGTGAGTTCACCCCTCTCATGTAGCAATCCAAACTAGGGTGGATTGAAATAGATGTTTAGAGACTCTTTGAGTAGAATAGTACTTTTGCTTCTCTCTTGAGATCAACCCTAGGTTTGATGAAGCCATCACACACCGGCACCAAATTGGACTTGCTCTATGCGGATTTCTAAGTGCAATTGACCTCTAGAAACCTAATTGTTTTTCCGATGCCTTGTGCGCGTCGGATTATAATTCTGAAGAATCAAGAAAAAGATATGAGCAAAAATGACCTGATTAGGCTTCGTTTTGCCGCAGTAAAGAACGAAGAAGCCTATAAAATCCAAAAAAATCGTCGGAAGCACTTTTTGAAAGCTACGAGTGGTGGCTTTCTCAAATCATTGCACTTCTCCTCTATGCTAATTGTCATTCATTGAGCATGGTATCTTATATTGTTGCACGCATTTAGGGAAGAAATATGAAATTATGATGCTATAATTGTGAGTGCAACGTTGCAAAAATATTGATGAATGAACACTTAATTGTGATTCGACCTTATGTTATACATGACGGAAATAAGTGAGCACCAACTGAGCAATAGACAGATGACACAATGACATATATCGAGTCCATTCGAATAAAGTAAATGATAATACACTAGAGATCAGTTGAGGTAAAAACCAAAGTAATGTAAAGTATGATGAAAATGACAATGTTAAAGTTAACAGTAATGTGTGGATAGAGAACAAGAAGTGCTAGAGGTACAAAAGTAAAGAATGTGTAAGAATTATAATTGCTAAATAGCAAGAGTAATGAATGGTAAAGAACAATTAATGCTATAGAGTTAGCAAATAATGATGTAATGAACACTAGATGCTAGTGTAAATCAACATTAAACATATAATCCTTTGAGTTAAGGATATGATTATCATACTTCCTATGAGTTCCAGGCTCATAGAGGCGGTCGCTCCCCTCGCGATGCCCTCCGAGTTATGCATCACGGTTGGAAGTAAACCCAGACCTCCTTAGCGCGGAGTTCCTGCGATGATGGATCTAATTAAGCAAGTCATATGCGAACCCCTTAGCCTGAGATAAAGAATAAAGAATAAAAATTAAAGAACAAATAACAATGTTAAAGATAAGAGAACGAAAAGAATTTGATAATCTGTCATATATGTTATGTGACATAATTCCTTCTTATTTGTTCATATATTACATCATTTAGATTGTACATATATTTTAGCTTATCCTCTTCTATGTATCTGAGTTATCCTAGTGGAAATCTATGTTGGGGCGAACCCACTGAACATTTGTTGTAGTTCTCCGCTCACTATCTTCCACAGAGCCGGACGAGCGACCGCCGACGACCGACCGGTAAAAGCAGCCGCTAACAGAGGCCACCAGAGTTGAGTTGGGTTTACATTTTGTTAGTAGAGTACCCTATGTTCATCTTTTGTATTTGATGACTAGTGATATTGAGAAAAGAATGTAATGCTTATTTTGAGGTAAATGCGATGTAAGAAAGAAATGATGCAATGTGTAATGTAGTTCAAAGAATCAAGATGAATCCAATGTATATGATCAAAAATGAATCATAGTACTTGTAAATGTTTAGTTTTCCTTTCTTTTACTAATGGCTATTGCTTACCCTCGTGTAAGCCGTTTGTGTATATTTCCGCTAGTGAATTTCTTGTTTGAATTTGTACATGTGATGAGCCTTGGACGGATAGGGGAAACCCTGTCCGTTCGGCGTCTGTTTGACGTGCTCGGGTCGAACCAAATTGGTATCGGTCCCGGGGCGTGACATATTTTATTATAAGCACATCCTAAATGTTTTAGTTAGTGCATGACAAATGTGAAGACAAAGAACTCTAATGAGATAGTCGCAACTTATCAGTCTTATTCTTAAGACTGATAAGATAAAGCTCACTTGAATTACAAGCCATTCACACATCATATAAAAGAGACATAAGTTTTGCAGCTCAAGGACAAGCATCATATACTGGAAGTAATTGGACAGTGTGGACCAGAAGTAAGGAATCGTAGCTAGTAAATTGAGCACACTTGGACAGCAATTATGCGTAAGAGACGAATAGTTGGACTTTCATGTTATATAGAATATTAATGATCAACCTATCTGAACTGGCTAGTGAATTGGCCTCGCTAGTTCCAAGATAATAATATTTCAGCATCAATACAGGAAGGGCAATAAATTTGCAAAATCAACTTTGAGAAATCACTTATATACTTTATTTACGATGCATCTAAACAAATGTAAGTAAAACAATGGTGACAAAGGCCAAGTTCATTAAATGTACTTCAGTAGTAAACTAGTTAGTTGTCATTGTCATTAGGACTGAAATTTTTAAATTCAAAACTTTTTTCAACCTATGAGTAAACTGCACCACGGGATCTCGACCTTTTAGCATAGTTTTACTTTGGTCACGAACCTTTTAATTGTTAAATTGGAACTCTAGCATTTGTGTTGTGTCCCAATTTTACGTTTTTCACTTAAATTCCTCCATCTTCTCACGTTCATCATTACTTATACACTCAACAGTATAACAACATAAAAAAAGAAACCAGTTTCATTAAACATTAAAGATCACTAATTCTCTGCGATCAAATGCTTACAACATCACAATCAACTAATCTGTAATAACTACAACACGAACCCAAGTCACACACATCCACTGAGAAATAGAGAGGGGAGATTTACCAAATGCAAGATGCTAATCAAGGCGCCATCTGCATCCTGCCACTTGGACACCAAATTAAACATGAAGTTCTCCTCGCCAACGATAACTCTGCAAGAAGCATCGCTCTGAAGCCCACCCAATCTCAAACCAGCGCTTCCCCTCTCAGAAACTACGAATCAAAGACGAAGTTCTCCTCACTCTCTGTAATATACCGAAAATTCGAAAAATAAATATCGAGCTTTCGTCAAATTGACCAAAGTGTGAGGATGGTACACTTCAGGAAGTCCGAAGGTGTTAAAATGATCAAAAATACGTTATGGGAGGTTTTCGAGAGCTAAAGAATCAAAAATCTGCAAACTGCAGTTTTTGAGCTCTCGGGGACCGATTCCTGGTAGGAGAGACCGGTCCCCGAACGCGTGAAAATTGAGAAAGCTGAAAATCGGCTAAGTCCTGAGAAGGCAGGCTTCGGGAACCGGTCCTTGCCTGAGAGACCGGTCCCCCGGAGACCGGTCCCCCAAAGAGTGACCGGTCGCATTGCGTGCAGCAGCTCTGGCTGCGCAGGGAGAGCTCTCGGGAACCGGTCCCTAGTCGGGGAGACCGGTTCCTGAGCACGAAATCTGCCCAGTCCAAGCAGTGTGTTGAGGTGAAAATTGAGGGGTTTAACTGCAATTTTGCAACCCATTGAGCTAAGTATGAGGGGGTAATTAGGTATTTCTCTCATTTTCACCCTCTCATCACCTCTCATCTCTCTTTCTCTCTCTAGGAAAAGAAGGAGGAGAAGAAGAAGACAAAGGAAAAGAAGGAAAATAAGGTGGAGAATAAGAAGAAGAGTTGAAGCAACTCTCTCCTCTCCTTCTCTAGCTTGGAAAAGGAGCAAGCTTAGAGCTAAGTCTTGCCCCTTCTCATGGTAAATTCAAAACTAGGGCTTGGATTACGCTAAGAATGGTTTTTATAGAACCTTTAGAGTATTTGAAGCTTTCTTTTTCGCTTCTTTTGAGATCAAGATCATGGCATGAGTGTAGTGGGTGAAGCTTGAAGGTGAGCTTGACCCCTCTCATGGTAGAATCCAAACTAGGGTTTGGATTGAACTAAAGATGGTTTTGATGGACTTCCTAGAGTAGAATGAAGCTACTTTTGCTTCCCAATGAGATCAAATCCTAGGTTTTCTTATGCTATGGAGCTAGGGCACCCGAATTGGGGCTTTTGCTCATGGGGATTTCTAAGTGAAATTGACCCTCTAGAAACCTAATTGGGGGTATTTCCGACGCGTTGGTGCGCTCGGATTAGCGTTACGAAAAGACTATGAAAAGTTATGGGCAAAATAGCCTAAATTGGCTTCGTTTTGCCGTAGGTAAAGAACGAGAAGCCTAAAAATCACAAGAAAATCGTCGGAGCACCTTTAAGAACCTACGAGGTGGGTGGTTCTTTTCAAACTCGTTGAACTTCTCTCTATGCCTAATGTGTCATTCAATTGAGCATATGTATATACATTGTTGCATGCATTTTAGGGTAAAGCAACGATAAAAATGTGATGTCGCATGATTGTGAGTGCAACTTGCGTAATGTGATGATTAAGAACCTTATGAATGTCGAAAACCCTATAGGTGTATGCATGAGAGAAAATGTGAGAACCAAAGTGAGGCGAAAGAACAGAGTGACACCATGAGACATAGATCGAGTGGCATTTGATAACGTAAAGTAAAATGACACTAGAGGTAGTGTGAGGTAAAGAATCAGTGTAATATAAAGAATGATGATAATGACTAAAATGAAAACAAAATGGGGCGTAAAGAACAATGATTGCTAGAGTTAGCAAAAATAAAGAAAGGTAAAGAACATGATTGCTAGAGTTAGCATAAGTAAAGAAAGGTAAAGAACAATAATTGCTAGAGTAGCAACATAAAGTGATGTAAAGAACACTAGAGTTAGTGTAAAGTCAAGATTGAACATACAATCCTTTGAGTTAAGGATTCGATTATGCTTGCTATGAGTTCCGTGCTCGAGGGCGGTCGCTCCCCCTCGGGCGATGCGAACCGGAGTTTTTGCATCACGGGTTGGAGTAAACCCGAAGGACGGTCTTAGTGGGAGGAAGCTGAGGGCCCGCGATGATGGACTTAATGTGAAGCAAGTTAATGTGGCGAAACCCCCGGGTTAGCCTTGAGATTAAAGAACAAAGAACAGAGACAAAATGTAAAGTGTAAAGAACAAAAGAACTTGCATAATCTGCATATGTTAATGTTGAGCATGTTTTCTGCTTATTGTTTAGGCATATTAGCATCATATTATAGATTGGTTACTATATGCAGCTTTTCCTTTCTATTATGCCTGAGTTAGTTCTAGTGGGAAAGTCGGTAAGATTGAGGCCGAACCCACTGGGAACTTTGTTGTAGTTCTCACCCCACTATTCCACAGAGCCGGAACCGAGCGAGCCGGCGAGCGACCGCGGTAAAGGTATCGCACCATAGTCAGAGGCTACCAGTGCTTGGTTTACATTTTGTAGTAGAGTACCCTATGATTGTCTTTTGTATTTGATGATAAATGATGTAAAAAAAAGAATATAAAGCTCTCTTTTGAGGTAAATGTAATGTAAGAAAGAAATGATGTAATGAAATGTAAGGAATTTGAAAATGTACAAGTTGGACTTAATGTATGTGATCTAAATTGAATCATAGTACAAATGAATGTTTAGTTTCCTTTCTCTCACTCATAGCTATTGCTTACCCTCGTGTAAGCCGTATTTGTATGTTTCCACTAGTGCACTTCTTGTTTGAAAATGTACATGTGATGAGCCTTGGGCGGACAGGGGAAACTATGTCCGTTCGACGTCTGTTTGACGTGCTCGGGCCTGCCCAAATTGGTATCGGTCCCGGGGCATGACACTCTCGCTCTCGCTTTCTCTCGCGGAGGTCGCCTCTGTCTCGCTCAAGCTCTCCTCTCTCTCGCTCTATCGCTCGCAGGCCTCTCTCTCTCTAGCTCGCAGGCGCCAGAAAAGGGGAGTGAGGCGCCCCTCTCTCGCTCGAGATCTTCTCTCTCTCGCTCTATCGCTCAGCCCTCTCTCTCTCTTACCCGCAGGAGCTGGAAAAGAGGAGAGAGAATAAAAAAGGGGGGGAAAGGGTGAGGAGGAAGAAAATGGGAGTGAAGATAACATTGATTTTTTTTTTTTTTCAAAAGCTAACTAATATCAGCCGTTGGATAGGATAGTTGTAGGATGTACAACCCAAGATGGGTTGTACCAGTAGCACTACTCAATATATAATAACTCAAGGAAGACTAGCGCATGACCAAAAGCCACATGATTAATAAAATGAAGAAGCACAAGGATGAGAGAGGAATAAACGATCTCTTCCGAGAGAGAACAGAAAATTAATAAACTTCAAAATTCTATTTTTGCAATAAGTTTTGAGTCCTATTTCTAATAAAAGTAAAAAAATTCGAATTCAGTACTCTAAATTAAATTTCAAGATTTTAGCAATTTTTCTAATACAAATATATTCAATCCTAATTTAATGTTTTTCAAAATTATATTCCTAATTTTTATGTTTTTTTTTCTTATAAAAAAATTCTAAAAATTTTAAAAATAAAGAAAAATTCTAAAGATCTAAAAAATTTCAAAATTAAAAAAATGAAAAATTTTAATTGTAATTATTTTTTTGATTGCGTTAGGGGCTAACTAAAAGTTAATCCAAAATTAAATTTTGATCGGATGCATATGATCTATCATATCGAAAAGAAGTATGAGTAAAAAATTCTGTATTTGAGAAATATATATCGTAGGCATCAAATAGCTCAAGATATTCTTCAAACATATAAAAAGGACCAGTTTTAATTGTAAAATATTGGATTTTTTCTTATTTAAATCGTGTATGTCATAAAATACATTCACCGAGTTTGATTTCAATTCAAAAAAGACATGCCCTAAATTTTATTTTATGTACACATTATTCTAGCGTTTAGAAAATTTTTAAATTTTTAGTAGTAAAAAATGATAAAATAGGGATCTACTATAAACTCTCCATTTGAAAAAAAATGTAAACTTATTTTCTATAGATGCACAACTAATTAGCATTGCTCTTACTATTATTATTATTATTATTATTATTATTATTATTATTATTATTAGTATATATCTATATTATTATAGCTGGATTTAAATGTTACCCTCCTGCAGTGAGCTCAGCGCCACTTCCCTCCCTGAATTCAGCAGCACCGCTTAATACCACCATACATATAATAATACATTTCCATGTTTCCTGAATCCAAAGTGCCTCTCACTTGAGACTTTGGACACAGCACGCATTGCATGATGATTAAAGGGGAGGGTAATAAACTAAAATAAAATAAAAACGTATATATCGCTGTTTACTATGTCTCGGGATTTTCGCTCCCATTTGTATTTCTTTCTATCTTTCTTTCTTTCTTTTTACTAGCTACTAACTGTACCGTTTCCTTCTTCCTTTTACTAGCTAGCAACTGTACCTGTTGGCATTCGGTTAAATCGAATCGGATACGTCCATAAGCGGGTTCGATCCGGCGAGTATTATATTATTTAATTGGATTAGAATTAATCTTACTTTTAAATTTGAAAGTTAGTTAGAAATAAATCCTACTCATATTAGGATAACAATTAATAACCGATTTGACCTTATCTCTAACGTTATTAGGATTTTAGAATTCCTTATAAATATGCGGGCGATCCCATATAAAAAAAAAACAACAAGAATGAAAAAAAAAAGAAAAAAAAAAAAACGAAAGAGAGAAACCATATCCTCCATCAACCTATTATTCTAACCTATTATTCTAAGAGGGATTTGAACGGTGAATTTGTGATCGTGCTCGTTTGTAATTCGATCCATCGCGAGTTTGGAACGTAAGAAGATTTAATCAAGAACGATCAAAGGACACGTGAATCAACCTCGTCGATCCGGATTCATCGCATTGTAACGCGAATCGCTTCTGCAAAAAAGTACGAATGAATACTTTCGCTGCGTTCTACAGTACCGTCACCGCATACTCCTCCTCCACCTCCGCCCCCTTTCACACTATTATTATAGTGCATGTGTGCTACACATTATTATTGTTAACATAACATTAATTATTTGGCCTTTTCTGTGCCACAAGCCACATAATAAATTTTTTTATTATTTCTTTTAAAATTTTGAGTTACTGTTTTGTTTTTTGTTTTTCCCTCAATTAAATTAGTAATAGTAATTGGGTATTGTTAATATTTTTACTAGCTATTAGCTATTAGCTATTAGTTGTCGGGAAGATTTTCTAATAAAATTCATAACTTGAGCGGACAATCAGAACAGTTAAACAAATAAAAAAAAAGTTGTGCGGGTGAAAAATAAAATATTAAAGTTTAAGAGGTCTCAATTGAAAAAAAAAATTATAAAAGAGAATATAATAAAAGAACTATATATCTCCCGCAGGAGGCCTATATCTAAGCGGTTGGAGTACTTTTCTGCCTGTTATTACATTCATTGGAATTGGATTGGAAGAACCATGGAGAGCATCTCGCGTAAGATTTACTTTCCTAGAGGGGTGTCAATGTAAATAGCGAGTTACCGAGGGGTATGCAAAAGAACATGAAGTCCTTTATCTTTCTTTTCTTTTCTTTTCTTTTTTTTTTCTTTTTCTTTTTTTCCCACCCAAAAAAGAAATCGAGGAGGGGGGAGGAATAAAAGCACCATTGTAGTGTAGCAAAACGAGAAAATAAATTTTTTAAAAAAATAAAAAAAGCAGCACAATAAAGGGCAAAAGAGAGAAAACAAAGAAGCTAGAGCAGGCTCTGCCCTTGCGAAAGCTCCTGCAACCCCCCCGCCCCCCCCCCGTCTTCTTCTAATCCTTTCTTTCCTCACCATCATCACATTTCTCTCTTAAGCTAGGGCCCCAAAGGTTAAGCTTTACTTATCTTCAACACAAAACTACGCCTCCTCTCACACACACACACACAAACACACACACACTCTCTCTCTCTCTGTAACATCTCTCTCTCTCTCTCTCTCTCTCTCTAGGACAAGAACAAGAACAAGAACAATCTCTCTCTGTGGTTCATCACTTGAGCTCCTCTGAAAACCCAACAAGGGGTTCTGTTTGGTGGTTTTTTCTGCATCTTGGGTACCATTTCCCTCTGATTTTGAGACTTGGTGGCACTCAGATCTGTGAAGCTTTTGCTTGTTTTGAGAGTGAATATAAATTGGTCGGGTTGGTCTCCTTGGTGGCTTAGGAGGAATGAGTAAGAAAGAAGATAGTGAGTTCAAGCTACAGGTACCATCTTTCCCTTCCTCTTTTTTTTATATATATATATATATATATATATATATATATATATTCCTTTTTGCTTCATTTACACTCAACACCATAAAATGTGCAACATTTTCTCCATTAATGGCGCTTACATTTATTTTTATTAGTTTTCCTTCTCGTGAAGTTTTAGTTACCCCTCATAAGAAATCGTTTACTTTCTTACTCTGAAAGATATCTCTGTTTATTTTATTTTATTGTTAGTTTGGTTTCCGTCTACTAATTTTTGGTTTCTTTGTTTTTTCTACTTGTTTCTCCAAAAATATATTTGTAGACTTGTGTTCTTAAGGTGAACATTCACTGTGATGGGTGCAAGAAGAAGGTGAAGAAGCTGCTGCACAAAATTGATGGTATGGATCCATCCTCTCTTTTCTAGTTTCTCTCTAGAGATCTAAAAATTGAATCCACCATACATACATACATACATACATACGTCTTCTTTTATTAATCTTTAAAAAAAAGAAAAACCGAGGAATCCGAGTGGTGTGTGTTTCTTTCGTTCTAATGTAATGACTCCTAGATCTCTTTTGCTGCTTGTTGTTGTTGTTGTTGTTTGGCTTCAGGGGTTTGCACCACCAACATAGATGCGGAGCAGGGGAAGGTGACTGTCTCAGGCATTGCGGATGCGGCCACCATCATCAAGAAGCTCAACAAGGCTGGGAAACATGCAGAGCTCTGGGGGAGCTCAAAAGGCGGCGGCGGCAGCCTCACCAACCAGCTCCAGAAGCTCGGCCTGGAAAACAATGGAGGGAAGGGGCAGCATAAAGATAATAATAACGGCAACGGCAACGGCAACGGGAACGGAAAGGGGGGTCAGGGTCAGAAGGGGGGCGGGGGAGGGAAAGAGCAGAACCCTAAGGGGCTGGGGCTTCTGCAGCCGACACCGCAGCAGCTGCAGCAGCTGCAGCAGCAGATGCAGATGAAGGGCTTCAAGGATCTGAAGCTTCCCCAGCTGAAGGACCTCAAGCTCCCCTTCCAGAAGGACCCCAAGACCGTCAAGTTCGCTGACGTCGACGATGGCAGCGACTACGACGACGACGACGACGATTATGACGACTTTGACGACTTTGACGACGATGACGACGAATTCGACTACATTGATGGTCTCGGTGACGATTTCTGCGACGATCCGAAGATGATGATGAAGCCCGCAAATAACGTGCAGGGCGGTGGGAACGGGAAGGGCGGTAACGGCGGCGGCAGTAGCAGTAAGAAAGGGGGCGTCGAGGTTCTGGTGCAGGGTAAGGGCGGTAATGGGGTTAATAATGCGAGTGGGGCTGGCAAGAAGGGCGGCGGCGGGGGCGGTAAAAATGGTGGTGGGGCTTTTGATGTTAAAAATGGAGGAGGGGGGAATAATAATGGAAAGGGTGCTCCCAGTGGAAATGGCGGTCACACCAATCCTAATAATAATCCTAATAATAATAATAATAATAACAACAACAACAACAACAACATTAATAGTAGTAGTGGGGGGAAGAAGGGGGGTGGGGGAGGTGTTGGTGGGAAGAATAATGATGGAGTGGGAGTGGGAGTGGGAGTGGCAATGGGAGTGGGGGGCCACACCCATCCCCATCCCCATCCCCATCCCAACCCCAACATGATGGCGAACATGGGTGGTGGTCAAGGCTTCCCTGCAGGCATGGGCCAGCAGCATCCGATGGGCATGAATGCGGGGCCCATGGGGAGCAGCATCCCCGCCGCCGTCCAGGGCCTCCCGGCTGGGGCCGTGCCCGCAGGCTACTACCAGCCCCGGATGGCGGCAGCGGCGGCGGCACCCGAGATGAACCCCTACCAGCAGTACATGGCCGCGCTGATGCAGCAGCAGCAGCAGCAGCAGCAGCAGATGATGATGAACAGCATGGGGTACCTGCCGCCGCCGCCCATGGGCTATGGTTACGGTCGGGCGCCGTACATGATGCCGCCGCCGCCCCATCAGCGCGGCGAGCACTACTCCAACATGTTCAGCGATGAGAACCCCAACAGCTGCTCCCTCATGTGAACCAATTAATCAATCAAGCGGGGATGAGTTTAAATGAGTGCTGGATATTATTAGATGGTAGCTCTTCTTCTCTCTATGATCTATCTCCTCTTCTTCTTCTTCTTCTTCTTCTTCTTCGGCTTCTCTTTTTTAAATCTCGGCAAAGGGAGAAGAAGGGGGCTTCTGAATATACAGTGGGAATCTGGGTGGTTAATCTTCTTCTTCTTCGTTTCTTTTCCATTTCTCTTCTTCATCCTTAAATCTCTTTTCCGTCTTTCTTTGAACATCTTCTGTCTTGATGAAGTTAAAAGTTGGGTATAATATTATTATTATTATTTATAAGTAATATATATAGAACATGATAAGGTTTTCTTTATTACATGGAAGGAAGCATTTAGAAGAAATCAAGGCTGGTGTTTGTTGGTTTTCTTAATTTATGGCTCGATCTCGCTCTATAAGATGTGAAAGAAGCTAGCTTAAGAAAAGGATCTTGAATGAATGGAGGAGCTGGAAGCTCTTCTGCTACAGTGAGTACAGTGGATGATGTATCCATGTGTTTATATGTCGAAAATTGTGTTAAGTTGATATATATTATAATGGAGGGTCCGCCCAGAAACTGGATTTGCGCTTAATTTGTTGTGGTTCGCTTTCCTTCTTTCCTACTACTACTACTACTACTCTATTTCGTGTTGGCATGCACTTAAATAACGTGTAATCCTCCTCCTCCTCTCTTATCATCTTCCCTTTTCAGCTCTTCTTCTGATTATTGACTGTTTTAGAGGCGAAGGAAAAAGAGTTTGGCGGCTTCATTAACTATGTAAAATAATAAGGCTTTCAATAATCAAGAGTAAATTAAAAATCCAAATCTTCTTGCTGTTTGGATAGAGACCCTCTTAAAATAAAAGGACGAGCTGCCTCTGTCTTACTTTGGCAGGAAGCAGTCAAGGGACTTTCACTTCTACGGGCAGTCCAGAGCTTTTATCGATCTTTTGATTTCAGGCTCCATTTAGATATTATAATAAGTTATATAGTAATAATCTATGCATTGTTAAGAGAATATTCCATTTTCATGACTGTACGTTTTAAATTTAATTTTCGCATTTGGATGATCTAAGAATGGTTATGGTAGAAATGCAAACTTCACGTATAAGATAATTTATTTATTGAGAAATATATGCCGAGTCTACAACCTTGAGGAGTCGAATAGCAACCCTCCAATTTCTATGGCCAAAATAGTTTATCAATATTTTTGATCTTTAGTACGTTTAAAACAAAGAAAAGAATTGATGAGACAATTTGTACAACTTGGCCATTAGATGGGTCAAAGTTGCAAAATGACGGCCTTAAAAGGATTGTAGAGGGAGCTGTCGAGAATGGATAAGATATATTAACTTAATCTCTCATCTGTTGAGATAAGTTAGGGTCAATTAGTTTTGAGTATTTGTTGCAACTACACGAGTTGTCATACTCCAATATATATAAATTCATGTATATGAATGAATAATTAAGTCTTTTTGCCTCTTTCCAATCAAGCTTCTATTTTTTTTTTCAATTTTCACGTGGTATCAAAGCAAAGTTCCACACTGTTTTACTTTCTCATCTCTTCTTCAATTGCCTTTATGTAATCCACTATAATGGAGCACAAAAATACTTCCTCCAATGCTAAGGTAGATGATATTACAAGTCCTTTTTATCTTCGTTAATTACTCTGATAATCCAGGAACATCTTTGGTATCTCAACCACTTAATGGCGAGATTTTGCAACTTGGAGCGGGGCAATGTTAATGGCCTTGAGTACTAAAAATAAATTTGCGTTCATTGACGGATCAATTGCGAAGCCACCAAGTAGTGATCCAACTTTTGTAGCATGGATATGTTGCAACAACATGATTTCTTCATGGATTCTCAACTCCTTATCAAAGGAGCTTGCTACCTGCGCAATATATGCCTATGAGATTTGGAATGACCTTAAAGAGTGCTTTTCCCCAATCAAATGCCCCTCGTATCTATCAGCTTCAGCATGAGATCGGTTCGCTCCTTCAAAAACAATCTTCTGTAACTACTTACTACACCAAACTCAAATCTCTTTGGGATGAATTGGCAATCTATCGTCCCATTCCAACTTGCAATTGTGGGGCCAACAAAACTCTCATTGGTTATCAACAACAAGAGCGTTCTATGCAATTCCTAATGGGGCTTAATGAATCATCTGCCCATATACACGGTTAGATTTTATTAATATGGATATGTTGGAAAATCTATCTTTAATTAAAATATTATGTAATAACAATTCGAAAGTTTAATATTAGTTTTAGAAAAGATCCGAGGAAGAAAATAAATAAGAAATACTGTAAAGAAAAGGATTAGAAAAGGCCTGTGGATCGAGGCGTGCAGAGCACTGGCCTAGAAGGGAAATTGCCCCTCAATGTACGAGGCTTTCCAACAATTACTTCCAGCGATACAACGACCATATTTCACTCCGTTGGCACGCTTTCAAGATGGCGCAAGGCGAATCCAACAAGCTTCAGATCAAGCAAAATACGAGAAAGCTCAGCGAAAATCGGCGCAAAAGATCAATGATGAGAAAGCAGGAAAAGACGAGGTAGATGCTAGGGTTTTGCTCTTAGGTATGTATAGGTTCCGGTTGAACTCACGCAACCTCCTCCAATATATATATATATATATATATATATATATATATATATAACCAAGGCAAGAATCTTGTTTCAACGTGTCTAATCCGTGTAGAACAAGATAAGTCTTAAGATTATGCGGGATACAGATTAAGATTAGGATTAGGATAAAGATAAAGCCAAAATTAAAAATAAAATAAAATAAATCGGGTGTATGGACTGCGCGCGTCGCTGCCGGCCTAGCCTGACTAGGCTCGGCTCGTGCTCATGTCTTGCGTGTGTTTAAACGAGAGCATAACTGTAATACACTGAACTTTTGCGAATTGCGGAGTTCGAGTGTGTGGAATGGAATGTGGAACTATCCTACATGTTCTATAGGACTTGGATAAGTTTTTGTACAAGTTGGAGAGTGATTGGAGGGTAAAAAGTAAGAAGGTGCATTGAACTGGCGAAATCAGCATTTTTCTGCATTGTGTACCGGTACAGCCATCATCGTGTACCGGTACACATTGGCAGATACGTGGCAACAAGGTTATTTTGATAATTTCACATTTGATCTCTATCTTATGTCCCCCCAGTGCGACTCCTGAAGCATCTTGAAAGGCAGTCGAGCTCAGAGAAAGGTTCTTTCACCTTCTCCACTCTCTCTCTAGGGTTTTTCTCTCTCTACTTAGAATTCGGCGAATTCGCTCGTTTTCGTCGCAACGTTGGTTTTCCGCGGGTTGCGAGCATCACAGAGCCTTCTTGGATGAGTGAGGGAGTATTTTGGAGAGCTTTTCGCAGCTCTGGACCAGTAGGACACTGGTTGGATGTTCGATAAGGTAATCGACTCAATTTTTCCGCTATCGACGCGTTATTAGTTGAATTGAGTATTGACTTCGGGATTTTACTTCTAGCTGTGCTAAACTGAGGTTTCAGCAATTAAAGATGAGTTATTTAGTTGTGAATTAACCTCCTTTGACCTGGGATGAACTACTTTGAAGCTTGATTGAAATAATTAGTTCTTTATGACTCAATTTTGGAGTTATATGCGAGTTAATCGCGTAATTGATGCAGTCTTGGGATTTACTCTTCGCAGCAGGTTCTCGAACCAAATTGAGCTTAATTGGTGACCAGGGAGACTAGTTTGGAAGGTGTTCTAACCAAGGGTAAGCAGGAATTTCAGTTAGAAATTTAATCCCGCAAGAATTCGACGATAATAGCTTGTATACAAGTATTCTAATGCCGTTTTGATATTGTTCGCAGCGAGAGTGCGATCGACCCTTGGATTGTCTTTGGCTGACCGGTGAGTGCTCTAGGAGATTCATCTTGAGGTAAGTAAGCCCAAAACAGAGATTCCAGTTACTACTTTGTTCTAATTAAGAATTTGCCGAATTTGGACTCTTAAGTAACCGCCTCGATGCGGTTTTGGTGCTATGTTTTCAGCAGGGTTGAGGCCTAGTAAACTGAATTCGGGACTTCTTTTGGGCTGATTTGGAGCTTAGTAATAGGTGGGTTTGACCTAACCAGAGCAAGTGGAGCTCTCCTATGTTCTATATATACTATAGAATTGATACAGTTGTGTGCTTTTGTGGTTGATATAGAACTTGAGACAAGTCACTATATTATAGTGTTGATATATAATTGAATTGAAATCTCTATAAAGTAGAGAACATTCATGCATACAAGTCTTTATCTTCATGTTTAATTCAGTTGAATGATTAATGGACAAATTATCATGTTTCTAGAAAGTAGAAAATCATGATATTCTTATGACACTTTCTTGACTCTAAAGTATAGAACAATGACATGCCTATGATGTTTATAGTGCCATGATAGTGACAAGATCCCGATGCCATATGTAAATTAGCATTACCTCGCATGTTTATTAATCTAGTGGATACTAGTTGTTGTCTATATTTATTATATTGAGATTCCGATCAAAGGATCGAGAGCGAGAACATTGCAAGTTGGGAAAGTGATGACTGAGACATATTGAGCTATGGATTTGCTTGCTGCCATTGTGCTCATTTGCACATGCTTGTGAGGGTCGCTCCCTACAAGCCGGAACTCCGGAATTGGCCTACGCGACAGTTGCTCGCCCGTGCGGGATTAAGTGCCGAAGTGGATTGCCGTGGGGAGTGTATACTACCAGGGGGCCATTAGGCGCGGCGCAAGCTGGACTACCTTGGGTAGGTCCCTGTGAATGAAAGGAAAGTGCTAAAGGACATTGGACAGTAAAGAATGACCACCAGATATAGTGTACAGTTTTTAGTTACACATTTATATTTATGTTCATGCTTATAGTAGCTACTATGCTTTCATTGTTCAGTTGACTCATTACTGTGGAAAGTTATTGCATGTTGCTTACATATTTATTAATTGTTTAGCATTGAAACTATATCATGCAAATTACATGCTCTTTACTTGTTAGCATCATACATATATCATGCAATTACTGCTTTTATTTTCATTCGGTACATCATGAGCCTAGTGGTGTAATTCACCGAGGCTGGCGGCTTATCTACTGGGAACTATTGTTAATAGTTCTCACGCCCTTTTTGTGGTTATTTTTATAGAGCCATCTACAGGAGAGGCTAGGGATCGTGGCAAGGGAGTCGCGTCTAGCTAGACATTGCTAGGAGCATGCTAGTCGATCACCTTGCTACTCGGGCTACGGCCGAGGGTGATGTCCCTATGTATAGAGAGACTACCATTGTATCTACTTTTTGTATACCCAGTGATGTATATTTACTATTGGACCAGATACTATAATTGTGATACTTCTATTTTGTTGAGACTTTGGATTGTATACTCTTTGTTCTTTTACTGATAGTATATCAACTTGTACTTTGCTCTGATATCAGGATAGGATTATCTTTATTCTATTTCCTATCGATTTGCTTCTTTGTAGACGCCTTATATACTGCAGGTGTATGGCGGGTCTGTACACGTACCCGGGCATGACAGATTATAGTGGTATTAGAGCCTAGGGTTGAGTCTTAATAGACCTAGCAAACCTTAGGCTGGTTGGACTGTAAGAATAGGCTCGCGAGAGACGAGGTCTTGTCGAGGTTGTTGTTAGCGAAAGTACTTTGATTGGGTAATTTATAAACTCCGAATGTTAGGAGTTTGATCGGAATGTGCAATTACTAACTTTGCAGAGGGCCACGTTGGCGGTCGACAACGTGACATCGGAAGTTAGTATGCGTTATATTTCATTACTTTCGCTTAATTAGCTGGTTTATATCAAAAGTAAAGGTTCAATAGTATAGGTTTTATTAACCTATGTTTGTTTTGTGCAGCAACTCAAGATGCCTTCGACTCATTCGAGAGCCGCCGGGGCGGCTGAGGGAGCTGGTGCGGAGGAAGTGGAGACCTCCGTTACTTTTGGATCTTGTGGGATCCACGAGCTACATGATTAGCTTGCGATGCTGACAGATTTGGTTACCCAGCAGGCTGCGGCAGCGCGACAGCAGATGGACGCTGCACGTCGACAGGAGGACAGGATGAAGAGGCTAGAGGATCTGTTACTGCAGCAGACGACTGACAGAGAGATTCCAGATCCTTCGCCGTTAGTGCCAGAGGGGGAGATGACTGCGAGAGCACCGTCACCTGTACCGCACACTTCTCCAGTAGCCCCGAGGGTAGAGCCCCGACAGGAGACTGTAGTACCGCCACTAGTATCAGCAGCTGCGACAAGGACAGTGTTGCCAGAGATGGTGGGGGTTGAGGAGCGAGAGCGGATGATAGAACGACTGAATGAATTCCGTCGTTGCAACCCTCGAACCTTTGATGGGGAGAAAGCAGATCACTGGGTGGTCGAGAAATGGCTAATGCATATGGAGAAGCTATTCGATGATACCTTTGTTGAGGAGTGGTATCGAGTCTGGTTTGCGACACACCATCTGGACGGCGAGGCTTACAGGTGGTGGGTGGACATTCGTGAGGATCCCCGCACTGATTTGTCCGCTATCACGTGGAATAGGTTCAAGGAGTTATTACTGACGACCTATTTTCCTCAGAGTGTAAAGAGGCAGATGGAAAAGGATTTGAGAAACCTGAGACAGGGGGACAGGACAGTGGCAGAGTATGAGCGAGAGTTCTCCCGACTACTCCACTGCGTTCCTTCTGTGGTTCGAGATGATGAAGATAAGGCCCGTATCTTTGAAGTGGGTTTGCGGCCTGCGATTTTCAGATTGGTCGAGGCGTCAAACCTCTCTACTTACAAGGATGTGGTGAACCGGGTCTTGATTGTTGAAAAAGGGGCAGAAATCATGAAGGAAAGAGACATCGTGGATCGGAGTAAAGGAAAGAGACCGACAGCTGAGAGCAGTGGTCAGCAATCTTTCCGGAGGCCGCCGAAGTATCCGAGGGGCTAGTCAGGCCAATTCAGGGGTCGAGGTTTTTCAGTACCCCGTGGAGCACCCGAGCGTCGTCGACCACCGCGTTGCGTCATTTGCGGTGGGCCTCACGTACCGCCACAGTGTCCACAGCGTGGGAGCAGGTGCTTTCTCTGCGGCCAGGAGGGCCATTTTCGCTCAGACTGCCAGAAAGGTTCTTTGCCTGCACCCTCGTCAGCTTCTGCACCTGCATCTTCAGCTCCGAGCCAGGGGACCCCGACAGCACCCTATCAGTCTAGGCGACCACCAGGACAGCGACAGTCAGAGAGTTCGCAGCAGGGTTCGAGTGGGCGGATGTATGCCGCCGAGACTGAGGGCGCTGCTGCAGCACAGAAGGTCGTAGCAGGTATTATTTTGATTCATGATGTTCGTGTTCATGCATTATTTGATATTGGTGCATCACATTTTTTTATTGATCGACTGTTTACCGAGTTGCATAGCATACAGTTAGTACCTACCTTGTATCCGGGACGAGTGATCGTGCCCGACCATACCCTGGATATTCGTGAGTATTGCCTTCGCTGCCCAGTTAGGGTAGGCGACTGGATTATGCCAGTAGATTTACTAGCACTACACAAACTAGGAGAGTTTGATGTAGTATTGGGTATGGACTGATTGACACAGTACTATGCTACTATAGATTGCAAGAACAGAACAGTGACCTTTAGGAAACCGGGTCAGCAGGAGTTTGTTTATAAGGGGTGTCAGAGTTCATTATTCGCAATGACTATTAGCTCTTCGCGAGCCCGACAGTTGATCCGGAGAGGGTGTGTAGCCTATCTGGCTAGCATTTCTGTGGATGGTGGTGAAGCCATCAAGATTGATGATATCCCAGTTGTGCGGGAGTTCGGGGATGTGTTTTCAGTTGAGTTACCGGGTATGCCACCTGATGGGGAAGTTGAATTCGTGATTGATCTTGTCCCTGGGACTGCCCCTATTTCAAAAGCACCCTATAGGATGGCACCCGCTAAATTGAAAGAGCTGAAGGCACAGTTACAAGATCTTTTAGATAAAGGATTTATTCGACCGAGTGTATCACCTTGGGGAGCACCGATGTTATTTATCAAGAAGAATGATGGATCCCTTCGATTGTGTGTGGATTGTCGAGAAATCAACAAAGTCACAATCAAGAATAAATATCCATTGCCCAGAATTGATGATTTATTCGATCAGTTGCAAGGGTCGAAAGTATACTCTAAGATTTATTTGCAATCTGGTTATCATCAACTTAAGATCAAGCTTGAGGATGTCTCTAAAACTGCTTTTAGGACACGGTATGGGCATTATGAATTTACTGTTATGCCATTTGGACTGACAAATGCCCCAGCAGCCTTTATGGATTTAATGAACCGTGTCTTTAAGCCCTTTTTGGACAGGTTCGTGGTAGTGTTTATTGATGACATCTTGATATATTCTCGAAGTGACAAGGAGCACGAAGATCATTTAAGAGTGGTGTTGCAAGTATTTCGAGAAAAGAAACTATTTGCAAAATTAAAGAAATGTGAATTTTGGCTCCGAGAAGTAGCATTTCTGGGACATGTCATTTCGGAGGCAGGGATAGCCGTGGACCCGAAGAAGATAGAGGCAATTAAAGATTGGCCCAGGCCAACCAATGTTACAGAAATTCGGAGTTTCCTGGGCTTGGCAGGATACTACCGAAGATTTGTGGAAGGATTTGCAAAGATGTCTACCCTTCTCACTCGACTCTCACATAAAGGAGCTAAATTTCTGTGGAATGAAGCCTGTGAAAGAAGCTTTCAGGAGCTGAAAGAACGGTTAACCACTGCCCCTATTCTAGCACTGCCTGTTACTGGTGTAAGATATCGAAATTCGACGATGTTGGCTGACTTTGGCCAAATGGGCAAAAGTGGGCGATTGAGCGGTTTGGACAAGCTCCATTCGGCATTCCAACAAGTTTGGAAGAACCAAAAATGTGTTCTAAAGGAGTTGGAATGGTTTGGACAGCGTTCGGTGCGAAGTGGAGCCGAAACAGAGTAAAAACAGCATCCTGGAGCTGCTGTACCGGTACAAGGGTGATGGCTGTACCGGTACAGCCATCGCAGCTCTCGGAGTTAGAGGGCTTCAGGTGTTGTACCGGTACAAGGGGCTTGTACCGGTACAAGCTTTGCGAAACCGAGAACCCGAGCTCTCGGGTTGCGCTCTGTTTTGCTGTCACCCAGGCCTTGTACCGGTACAAGAAACCGTGTACCGGTACAAGGGCGCACGAACAGCAGGATCAGTTTGGAAAATTAGAAAATAGAGGGGCTTTTCGGGATTTTGTTACAATAGAGGCCTTTTAGCCCTCTCTCTCAGCCACTCCCTCTCACACTTAGCTCTCTCTCTCCCTCTCACATAGCTCTCTCTCTCTAGCCGAATAGAAGGAGAAGAAGGAGAAAAGGAAAAGAGAAGGAAAAAGAAGGAAAAAGAGAGGAAGGAAAGGAAGGAGAAGAAGGAGAAGAGGTTTGGGAGCTCTTCTTCACCTCATTCTTGGCCTAGGGCTTGCTTTGGAGCAAACCCTAGAGGTAAGCCTCAACCCCTTTCATGGTATCTTGGGTTTTTATGAGGTTTGGTTGGTTTTAATGGTTCAAATAGAACCTCTTGAGTTTAGGGAGCATGGATTTAGCTCACATTGAAGCTATAATCCATAACCTCTCATGGATCCCAACCCTAGGGTTAGATTTTGGGGATTTTGCAAATATTAGGGTTTGATCTCTTTTGAGGGATTAGAAACCTAATTCTTATGCTTATAAACGCGTAGGCGAAGACGGTTTGTCGATACGAAAATCGAGCGCGAAGATATCACTAATTGAACTGCTATAGGGTTAAAGCTAACCCAACAAAAATTAAGCGGCGACAAGACTAGCACGAAAGCGCGTCTCGGAGTGTTTTCGGCATCACCTAAGGTGGGGGAGTGCCATCCCGAAGTCATCGGGCTACTCATTATGTCTAAGTTTAAATATGACCAAGTTGCATATTGTGCATGTTCTTATAGAGTTAAAGATTAATTATATTGCTTCAATTTGCATGCTAGTAGCTATAGATATGGTTGATTGAATGATTTATAAACTAGTATGCATGAGATTAAATAATAGAGTTTAATGATGAGATTCAACCCTATATGAGATGATTAGAGCTTATAATGTTAAAGAACCAACATTGTTGATGAGTCTAAATGACGAGTGGCATCTAGTTAGAAAACTATGATTGAGTGGCACATGTTTGATGTTTACTTGAGATGATCTTATTAGTGTGGTTGAGACACTATGAGATTGGGTACAAGAACTTATTGATCTATGCTAATATTACCCTCAAAGGGTTGTTGTTGCTAGTGAGTTGATCATGATCACATTGCCTGTCTGCGCTTGGTGGGGTCGCTCCCCTCAAGTTGTGCGCTCCGGAGTTGGTCACTAGAGAGGCAGCCTGCTTGCTGCTCGGATAGCCGGTTGTTATCCGCAAGCGTACTCGGGGATAGTCCAGCTAGACATCCCTCGGAGGTTGACATGTGAGCCTTACTTGCGAACCTTGTGTTCACTTGGAGATTAGGTTACCCATTGAGTCTTACCCATGATTGATGTTCATAGTAGCCATTCATTGTTCATATTAGCTTATGTGCTTTCCTAGTAGCATGTTTTATAGCTTATTATGATAGCTGTTGTAGATGTTCATAGTTGCTTACCTACCCAGCTTTATTTATTGTTCATGCATCCATGATGTCAGATTGAGGCATAGCTTGATATACCTGTTTCACATACCTGCTTTCAGTTCAGCTTAGTTTTATATATATTGCATATATATATCTCTCTATGCCTGCTTATGACCTAATGGGTAGATCGGCGGAGTCGGCGGCCGAACCCACTGGGAACTATTGGTAGTTCTCACACCCTCGTTGCAGGTACTAGCTCGAGCACCCCGACTGAGCAGGAGGATCGCGGCAAGGGCTTAGCGCCCTAGCGGTTTGATAGTTATTTTACCTTTCCTATTGCATTAGCACCACCCTATACTTTTGTTTTATACCTTTGAGAGTAGATGTTGTATAGGGTGAGGATTTAGAGAGATTTGATGTATTTTATTTTGATAAAATGAATACAAGTTGTATTTAAAGATTTAAAGCTAATGAGGTTGGGAAGGATTTCATATGTCCTACTTTATGTTTAAATAGTTAAGTATCTCTCTTTTGTATACTTGTATGGTTTTACTTGTATCGCTTGCTCTAGTTGGTTGTAGCACTGTTTGTGCTTTCGTTTCGTTGTTGATTGTGTATGAATGCAAGTTGTTTTTCCTGGGGACTTTTTGTACACAATCTGTTGCTTAGCCTGGGGCGGACAGGGGAAACTCCGTCCGTTCGGCATCACGCACGCCGCCCTCGAAACGGACCAAACTGGTACTGTTTCGGGTAGTGCGGTTGGGGGCGTGACAACTGGAGTGGATTATGTGATCTATAGTGATGCGTTACTGAATGGACTAGGGTGTGTTCTAATGCAGAATGGCAGAGTAATTGCTTATGCTTCTCGCCAATTGAAAGAATATGAAAAGAACTACCCTACACACCATCTAGAGCTGGCAGCTGTGGTATTTGCTTTAAAGCTTTGGCGCCACTACCTCTACGGTGAGCGTTGCGAGGTGTACACAGATCATAAGAGCTTAAAGTATCTGTTTACTCAAAAGGAATTAAACTTGAGACAACGTAGATGGTTGGAGTTGCTCAAGGACTATGATTTAACCATCCTCTATCATCCTGAAAAAGCTAATGTTGTAGCAGATGCTTTAAGTCGAAAATCGACGAAAAATTTGGCAATGTCGATAACTCTGCAACCACTGTTGGTAAAAGAAATGGAGCAGTTGAATTTGGAAGTTGTAGCTCCTGACACGCCTTGGCGACTTATGTCATTGGTAGTGCAACCGACCCTGATCGATCAAATTAAAGAAAAGCAAGCTCAAGATGAATTCCTATAAAAGATCCGAGCAAAGATCACTGTTGATCAAGTTGGTGAATTTCAAGTGGATGATCAGGGATTGTTGAAATTTGGCAATAGACTTTGCGTGCCAGCAGATCCAGATATTAAAGA
Source organism: Ananas comosus (assembly GCF_001540865.1). Lineage (NCBI taxonomy): Eukaryota > Viridiplantae > Streptophyta > Magnoliopsida > Poales > Bromeliaceae > Ananas > Ananas comosus. Next base: position 26,489 of record NW_017893533.1, read on the forward strand.
AGAGATTTTGACAGAAGCACATCGGGCGCCGTATGCTATACACCCTGGGAGCACAAAAATGTATAAAGATCTGAAGTTAACTTACTGGTGGCCTGGAATGAAAAAGGAAGTTGCAGACGTCGTGACTAAGTGCTTAACCTGTCAGCAAGTTAAAGCTGAACATCGACTTCCTGCAGGAAAACTTCAGAGCTTACCCATATGAGTGTGGAAGTGGGAGAGGATCACTATGGATTTCATCGTTGGATTACCTCGCTCACAAGCAGGTCATGACGCAATTTGGGTAATCGTGGATAGATTGACCAAATCTACCCACTTTATTCCAATCCATACAGTCTGGTCAGGGAATAGACTCGCACAAGTGTACCTGGATGAAATTGTGCAATTATACGGAGTACCTGCTTCTATTGTTTCAGATCGAGATACCCGCTTCGATTCACATTTCTAGAAAAGCTTACAAGAGGCCATGGGTACCCGATTGGATTTTAGTACTGCTTTCCACCCTCAGAGTGATGGGCAGTCCGAACGTACCATCCAGACCCTGGAGGACATGTTGAGGGCCTGTGTGATTGATTACCAGGGCAGCTGGCCACAGTTCCTACCGATGGCTGAATTTGCTTATAACAATAGTTATCAAGCAAGTATTCAGATTGCACCTTTTGAAGCCCTGTATGGTAGAAAGTGCAGGTCACAACTTCATTGGAGCGAAGTGGGAGAAAGATTAGTTTTGGGTCCAGATGTGCTACAAGAGGCTGAAGCTAAAGTTCGACTAGCACGAGAACGTCTACTGATAGCTCAAAGTCGACAAAAGAGTTATGCGGATAAACGTCGGCGGGAATTGGAATTCCAAGTAGGCGATCATGTATTCCTAAAGGTTTCACCAACAAAAGGGGTTAAGAGATTTGGTATTCGAGGAAAGCTGAGTCCTCGATATATTGGACCCTACGAGGTGTTGGAGCGGATAGCCCCCGTAGCATATCAGCTTGCTTTGCCACCGAGCCTATCAGGAGTACATAATGTATTTCATGTATCCACACTACGGAAGTAGAGCTACAAGAAGATTTGAGCTTTGAAGAACATCCAGTGAGGATATTGGCTCGAGAAGTGAAACGGCTTCGAAACCGCGAAATACCGTATGTAAAGATACTTTGGAGCAATCATGATGAACGAGAAGCCACTTGGGAACTGGAGAGTACAATGCAAGAGCACTACCCCTATCTTTTCTCGACGGAATCTTGAGGTAACTATTTACAAGTTTCGCGGACGAAACTTCTTTTTAGGAGGGGTGAATGTAATACACTGAACTTTTGCGAATTGCGGAGTTCGAGTGTGTGGAATGGAATGTGGAACTATTCTACATGTTCTAAAGGACTTGGATAAGTTTTTGTACAAGTTGGAGAGTGATTGGAGGGTTAAAAGCAAGAAGGTGCTTTGAACTAGCGAAATCAACATTTTTCTGCATTGTGTACCAGTACAGCCATCATCGTGTACCGGTACACATTGGTAGATACGTGGCAGCAAGGTTATTTTGGTAATTTCACATTTGATCTCTATCTTATCTCCCCGAGCACGACTCCTGAAGCATCTTGGAAGGTAGTAGAGCTCAGAGAAAGGTTCTTTCACCTTCTCCACTCTCTCTCTCTACTTAGAATTCGGCGAATTCGCTCGTTTTCGTCGCAACGTTGGTTTTCCGCGGGTTGCGAGCGTCGCAGAGCCTTCTTGGACGAGTGAGGGAGTATTTTGGAGAGCTTTTCGCAGCTCTAGACTAGTAGGACACTGGTTGGATGTTCAATAAGGTAATCGACTCAATTTTTCCGCTATCGACGCGTTATTAGTTGAATTGAGTATTGACTTCGGGATTTTACTTCTAGTTGTGCTAAACAGAGGTTTCAGCAATTAAAGATGAGTTATTTAGTTGTGAATTAACCTCCTTTGACCTGGGATGAACTACTTTGAAGCTTGATTGAAATAATTAGTTCTTTATGACTCAATTTTGGAGCAATATGCGAGTTAATCGCATAATTGATGCAGTCTTGGGATTTTCTCTTCGCAGCATGTTCTCGAACCAAATTGAGCTTAATTGGTGACCAGGGAGACTAGTTTGGAAGGTGTTCTAACCAAGGATAAGCAGGAATTTCAGTTAGAAATTTAATCCCGCAAGAATTCGACGATAATAGCTTGTATACAAGTATTCTAATGCCGTTTTGATATTGTTCGCAGCGAGAGTGCGATCGACTGTAATAACTGAGATTTTTGATTTATTGATTAAACCCTTTTGTTTGACGATGTTCTTGTGTGTAATATAATTTTAAGTGTACTCGTCAAATTTCAGGAGAAAACGAGTTAAAACGGAGAAGTTACGTGACCCGGAAGTTTGACTTAAGTGAATAGTAACTCCGATTTTCCGGAGAGGCCGCGGAGTAGAGTGGACTTTCGACGCGTATTGGACTCCGAATATAGCCTTCCAATAGCTCGTTTTCAACCGCTCGACTATCCTGGACCCAATGGCACTGACGGAATTGGATTTGGATGCACGGATTTCGAGAAAAAGGGGTTTAATGGTTTTTACATATAATTGTCTATATGTGGTTTTTGGTTGAACCTAGGAGGGATGGTTTTGTCGCAAATCGGGAACCTTTTCGGGCGAAACGAGATGCTAGATTCGATGCCTCTGTCGTGCTGATTGCGCTGGTGTGATCCGATCGGAAATCCGACGGACGGATCTTCGGGAATCGCGAAAAGTCCGCGAAGGGACTGATTTGAGTAATCGGATTATTCGCGAACAGGCCCTATATTTTATGCATCGAATTGCGAGTTTTCGAACTCAGAGGGACTATCGCGCATTGTGCGACTGCTGGTTGACAGCTGGGATTAATTCGATTCCTTTCGAGGGGGGTTTTCCGCAAGTTTTCCATACCTTTATATAGGTGAATCTAGGGTTTTATTGGACCAAACCCTAACCCTAGAACCCCCCCCAGCCGCCCCTGCCATCCCAGCACCTCCCTGCCCCGCCAGTGCTAGCGTTCCGGCCGCCGCCGAGCAGCCCCGGCCGCCGGAAACCGCCTGCAGCCAGCCTTCCTCCTCTCCTCGGCCACCTCCCTCATCCATCTAGACCGAGGGCTTGTGGGAGGGTCTCCACCGCCTCTGGAAGCGAGCCCCGGCCTCCTTCCACCTCAGGCGTGCCTCTCCCCTAGCTCCGGCCATCCCCCGACGTCGCCGGAGCCGCCGGAGGAAGCTGCGGCCAGCCCTGGTCAGCCCAGACCGAGCCAGGCCGAGCCGGGATTGCGGGCGTTGCCACCCCTCTTCTTCGGCCGCGGCACCTTCCATCTGGCTCCGTCGACGTCCGTCGTGCATCCCCCGCTGTCCCTGCACGCCGCCGGCCGTCGCTGAGCTTCCTCGCCGCCGCCCAGTTTTTGGTGCGGGCCGACCTTGGAGCCGCGCCGCCCCCGGGCGCCGCCTTTGCCCTCCGAGGTGAGCATCACCTTCCTCCTCGGTCTCCGGCATCGGATCATCGCCGCCCCGACCTCCCCCGGTCGCCGCCTCGCCGCCGGCAAGCTCCAACTCGAGAGGAAGTGTGTGGGCCCGATCTCCGCCGCCGCGCCACCGGCTGCTGCCCGCCGCCGGCGAGCACCTCCCCCGGACTTCTGCGACCGGCTGCTCCCATCTCCGGCCGGAGCGCCCGCCGCCCGATCGCCGGCGGCCATCCCTAGCTCCCACTGCTCCGGTGAGTAGCCATTTATGGTTCCAGCACTACAGTTTTGTGTTTCGGTCACTTTTCCAGTGATCCGATGACTCCCTGGCACCTCGGGAGGTGAGCACGATGATCGTGGGCTCGTGCTGAACACGATGCTCACCTCCATTTAGGTTAACGGTGCCCTGGTTAGTGAGTAATGTGCTATCTTCGCGCTGTGCGCGCTGGTTCGCTGTTGTTCGCNTACTCTATATATTTTGACTTGGATTGGATACTCGTTGTATATCGACTTGTACTTTGCTCTGATATCAGGATAGAACTTTCTTGAATTACTTCCTATCGACTTGTTGCTTGTAGACGCCTTATATACTGCAGGTGTATGGCGGGTCTGTGCACGTGCCGGATATGCTTCCGCTGGTACCCGGGCGTGACAGATTACCTTAATTAGATATTGAATTACTTGCTCCCTGCATCAATGGCCCATTCCTGCATTTCGGATCAGCAGGATTCCAACTCCCCCAATTCTCCAAGGTTCAGTCCTGGCAGCAGGGAGTCACCATCAGCTCTTCTTTAAGATAAGTACTTAATTTACCATCAACTACTAATCCATCTTACCCAATTTCAAAGCTCTGCCAGGCCCCTCTTCAATTTGAAACACTAAAAAAAGTCTATCTGGTTTCCTTCCAGCTGAAGTTCGAGAGCTACCAAGCAGCAGCCACTCGTTGGCTTTCTTCTTTAAACCCTCTACCATTTCAACATAAAAGTAATTTTCAACTTCTTTATACAACCATTAGGAACACTTTTGTTCAGGAATTAGACTTCATTTCTACCTGAATTCGAAGATCCCCTCAAGTGTGCTCAACTCAATTCTCTTTCAGCTCTAACTCTAAAATTTCAGCGACATAACTCTTAACTTAATCCATTTTACAGCAATTAATTGGACTATAATCCAATATGGGATGAGCTTACCTCAGTTTGCTGCGAAATTAACTTGCCCACAGCTTCAAATGATCCACCTCTACCTTTCGGCAACACCAATAGCAACACTCAGCTTGCAATTCAGGTTAACTAGCACTAATAGCAAGAATTCCTGAATCAGGTCACCTTGTAGGCAATTAACTCAGTTAAAAATTGAGTCTTAGTCAACCTACCTTAATTAGAGACCTTCCTCTAGTTGTTCAGCAACTCCAATTAGCCGAATTCCAAAGCTTGGATCAGACTTCTCCTCAGCCCACAAGCCTCCAAGCTGCTGCCAACACAATTCCCTTCAACTCTTCTTAGCTTAGAGAGAGAGAGAAGGAATTAGAGGATAAGGAGAAGAGGGAAATAGGGTCTCAGCCTTTGGACATGTGTATTCCACTCAGGATAAGCTGATATGCTCGAAAAATTGCAGTTTAGCCCCTTAATTTCATGAAATTGCATTGGTGGACAAGTGTGGCCCACAGCTGTGTACCGGTACTGGCTGCTTGCTGTACTGGTACACAGTGTACCAATACTCAAAAACAGCAGCAGCAGCAGCTTGTTCAATTTTCTTTTCCTCTGATTTAAATCATTCCTTTTTCATTCCAACACTTCAAAAACATGCCAAATGAACTTCCCAAGCTACCAAATTAATTTGGTAACCTTCCATTTTCAAATTTGCATTAATTTGGCCATTTTGACCAAGTTAAATTGAGATTTCAGCATTTGGACAGCAGCAGCAGCTTTACCTCTTGTTTCTCTCATTTGAGTCACTCCAATGCCATTCTAACACATTTAAAATTATCCAAAGAAGCTTCCCAATCTATCGAATTGATTTGGGAGCAATTAGATCTCAATTTTTGCATCAATGTGGTCATTTTTGACCAATTGACTAAAAATTTCAGCTTTCGACTCAAATGGCAATTGGAGTTCTTTTGTCGCTTCGATTTCATTCATGTCTATTGTCACACATCCAAAACCTATCAATGGATGTTCTCAAGTTACTAATCGGGTTTAGAAACCCTTAATTTCTATTATAGCATTATTGTGACCACTTTGATCACAATTAGCTCGAGATAATTTTCAATCTATTACACAACCGGTCTCTCTTTGGGGGACCGGTCTCTCGGGGACCGGTCTCTAAGGCAGGGACCGGTTCCCGAGAGCTAATTTCTCAGGACTTAGCCGATTTTTCAGCTGTCTCATTTCATACGCGTTCGGGGACCAGTCTCTCCCACCACGGACCGGTCCCCGAGAGCTCAAAATCTGTAGTTTTGCAGAATTTGGTTCTTTAGCTCTCGAAAACCTTCCACAACGCACTCTTGATCATTTTAACACCTTCGGACTTTTCGATGTGTACCATCCTCGCACTTTGGTCAATTTGACTAAAGTTCGATATTTATTTCCCGAATTTTCGATATATTACACGTGGACTCAATTCCAAGGCACTTTTGGTACTTTGGACATCTTTAACTTTCCCAAAGGGTACTCTCTCGACAAATAGTAGATCCTGGACGAAGTACAACTCTCGAATTTCGAGAATTCACTTCCTTACATCCTCCCCTTCTTAAAAGGAGTTTCGTCCTCGAAACTAACCCAATTCTTAACTTTAACTCAAACCCATACCTTACTCCTCAAATAAATCGAGGATGGTGTTTTCTCATCAGATCCTCGAGTTCCAGGTGGCTCTGGTTAGGGTCCTATGTGTTGCAAGTTTCGTGGTCTAGTCGGAGTCTTGGAAGAAGTCCGGAGCGGAGTATTGAAGATCGAAAGAAATTCAAGACTTTCGAAGAATCGGAAAGGACGCAAAACACGGCAAACTTGGAATCATCGATGCTTAGTAAAGTTTTAATTCATGGTTATGGTGGGTTATACTAGTTTATAAGGATTAGAATTCATTTTAATCAAAGTTAGTTGATTCAGAAAGTGCTTACGAAGGTTACGGAACCAAACAATGCAAAAATCTCAAAAATTGCATTGGTGTACCGGGTAAGCATTGAAGCCCGTACACGGTACAGCCATTGGACTTGGCTTCGTATTTCTGTTCCGTCCTTGGTAACCGTTGACAGCCTTTCGTGTACCTGTACACTGTGTAAAATCGTGAAAACTTTCTAATTGACTCGATTTGATTCTAAAGGTCTAAAATAAGTATTGTGGGTTCCTGCTAACTTATCAAGCATCACGAAATCATGTTTGAGAAACCCGTACGAGGCTCGGATTTTCATCTAAAACTTTTTTTTCTACATAAAGCCTCTTTTAGGTCAAATCGAGATATCGGATTTTATATCTATATGTCGATTATGATCTCCGCTTCGCTTGGAGTCTGATTCCTGGTTTTCTACGATACTCCTAAGCCGAAGTGATCACATCAATCATGATACTCTTCGTGAACGGCGTCATGGATTCGGCGTGGAACAAAGGCGGTTCGTGGATTCGGATCGTTGCTCGTGGATTCGATGGCGTCATGGATTCGGCGTGATGAAGCTTCGTGGATTCGAAGTGGAGGCGTTCGTGGACTCGAACGTAGACGGGCGTTTGGACAACCCGGAGGTAGCGCGAAAGATTCATAGGAGGTTAAGAGAGGTTGAGCTCCGGTGGAGTCGGGTAATCACCTTGTAATCTTTTCTCTTAGTGATTATTTTTTCGCGTGTTGTCCGTGGGTTTTTCTCCAAGTTGGAGTTTTCCCACGTAAATCTCGGTGTGCTTTTTATTTTCCGCATTTATTTTTATTGCATCGAGATTTGTGGTTTTTGGCCGTTCACTTATTCACCCCCCTCTAGGTGATAGATACAATCTAGATAGATCCTTGGGCTCCTCAAAACTTTCAATTGGTATCAGAGAGGGATCTAGATATATTATTTTCGAATAGCCGAAGGCGGTAACGTTAATCGTCCTTCACTCTTCGATGGCACGAATTATGCCTATTGGAAAGTTCGCATGAGAGCTTTTCTAATCGCAATCGATGAGCGTGTTTGGAAAGCTATTGAATTTGGTTGGGAGCACCCTACCGAAGTTGTCAATAACGCTACCGTCCCTAAACCACGGAACAAGTGGACAAAAGATGAAAACGAGTCATCTTCGTTTAACGGTAAAGGAATTAATGCTTTATTCAACGCTTTATCGCAAACGGAGTTTACTCGGGTTTCGGCATGTGAAACGGCAAAGGAAATTTGGGATACTCTATAAGTTACGCATGAAGGAACGAGCTTAGTAAAGGTCCAAAAATTGCAATGCTCACTAGCAAGTTTGATTCAATTTTGATTCAATTTCTATGGGCGAAAATGAGACCTTTACCGAGTACTATACGCGTCTACAAGATGTTGTGAATACATGTGCTAACTTGGGAGAGAAAATCCCGGATTCAAAGGTTATTAGAAAAATTCTTCGAACTCTTCCGGAATACTTTCGGGCAAAGGTTGCCGCGATTGAAACGGTTAAGCATCCGGACAAGATGAAAGTCGAAGAATTAGTAGGCGCTTTACAAACGTATGAGATGACTTTTCCTACTAATCAATCTTCTTCCAAGTCTTTCTCTAAAAGCACAGGGGTTGCATTGAAATCGACGAAAGAGGAAGACGGAGACTCGGATTCCGACGGAGATGTTTCTCTTGCCGACTTCGAACATCAACTTGCGCTTCTCACGAAAAAGTTTCGCCGGAATTTCCGAAAGAAGAACAATTCGGACAAGGCTACATCATCTAAGCAACAAACGATTTCTAAATCTTCTACATCTAAAGAGAAGAAACGGGCAAAGGCTTCGAAAGAAAAGGACGAATTTGAAGGCGAAATCCGATGCTTCAAGTGCAAAGGCTACGGTCACATCGCAACGGATTGTCCCTCAAAGAAATCATATACTAAGAAGGCTTTGCAAGCAAAGACGTGGGATGATGCAACTTCAAGTGATTCAAGCTCGAGTGACGAAGAAAAGAATGGAAATCTTGCCTTATTTGCTACATCTACCTTACCTTCGTCTAACGCTGTGTGTCTATCCTCAATTGCTACTAATTCCAACAATTCTCTTTCTTCACATGATTCTTCGAGCAACAATGGCGAAAGTGAGGAGGAATCAAACGACGACGATATAGCGGAAGTGTACAATCAACTTTTCATTGAATCAAAGAAGATAGCTAAATTGAATAAGAAGTTGAGACGTCGTTTGTTGGAACTTGAAGAGGAAAACAACAAGTTGAAGACAATGAAGAAAGCTCTCGAGGAGGAAAGGGAAACAAATTTGAAAAATAATTCAATCCTCCAAGAGAAGCTAGATGAAGCGGAATCAACGATCAAATCCTATAAAGATAAAGTTGGATATTTGGAGCATCAATTTGAAGAATCGCACAGATCCAACAAGGCCTTGACTAATCAAGTTCATCAACTCCAATCCGATATTCAAAGATTTTCTTCGGGATCTAAGAAATTGGATCATATGCTCGGGTTGGGTCAAATGAATAAGTTGAGCCTCGGATATGAAAGGACATGTGTTGAGAAGGATTCAAAATCAACTTCTAAAGTCTCAACAAATTTAAAAGAAAAGGTGTGTCATCGATGTTGCATCAAAGGACACATCAAAAGGAGTTGTCCGAACAAGGATTTGAAACCTCAATCGGCATTATCTACAACTCGACTTCCCCCACGGAATCAAAAGCAAAATCAAGTAAGTCGAGTGCCTCAAGAGAATCGGATCCTACCTAAGCCACAAGCAAATCGGATTTCTAAGCCTAAACGACAAGTTCAACCGAAGCCTCAAGCGAAGAAACCACCAACGGTTGATCAAAAGTTTAAACAAACGGCACCTAACGTCGACAAGTCGAGAAAACCAACGATCCGACAAGTTTGGATCCGGAAAGGTGATATCTTTCCTTGCTCCTCGTCTTAGTCATTTTTGATCTTTAGTGTAATGCTTTGATTGGTGCTTGTTGCATAATTTTATTCATTGCATTACATGTTTAAAT